>NW_028324327.1:0-169266 GCF_058129835.1 Hydra viridissima
AAATTTCGACGTTTTCTATGGAAATTGAGCCAAAAATGGGGTTTTGTCGCCAAATCCGGTACTTGCCAGCCTCTCTGTTGATTGTCTTTGTCATTTTCGTGCTCAGCCTGATAGGTTACAACAGAATATGTCCAAAGGCTCCAAGAAATCTCGGTGAAAGGCTCCAATTTGACGAAATAATCACAGAATTGACATTACAAGCAAATTCTAAGCATTTCTGTGCATTTGTCGCAAAAATCGGTACTTACCACTGAATTGCTTGATCCCCTTGGGCATTTTTTTGCTCAGCCTGACAGGATACAACAAAATATGGCCAAGGGATCCAATGGGAGTTGGTGAAAGCTTCGAATTTGCCCACATTTGGCCCAAATTTTGACGTTTTCTATGGAAATCGAGCCAAAAACGGGGTTTTGTCGCCAAATCCGGTACTTGCCAGCCTCTCTGTTGACTGTCTTTGTCGTTTTCGTGCTCAGCCTGACAGGATACAACAAAATAGGGCCAAGGGATCCAAGAGGAGTTGGTGAAAGCCTCGAATTTGGCCACATTTGGCCCAAATTTCGACGTTTTCTATGGAAATTGAGCAAAAAACGGGGTTTTGTCGCCAAATCCGGTACTTGCCAGCCTCTCTGTTAACTGTCTTTGTCATTTTCGTGCTCAGCCTGATAGGTTACAACAGAATATGTCCAAAGGCTCCAAGAAATCTCGGTGAAAGGCTCCAATTTGACGAAATAATCACAGAATTGACATTACAAGCAAATTCCAAGCATTTCTGTGCATTTGTCGCAAAAATCGGTACTTACCACTGAATTGCTTGATGCCCTTGGGCATTTTTTTGCTCAGCCTGACAGGATACAACAAAATATGGCCAAGGGATCCAATGGGAGTCGGTGAAAGCCTCGAATTTGGCCACATTAGGCCCAAATTTCGACCTTTTCTATGGAAATTGAACCAAAAACGGGGTTTTGTCGCCAAATCCGGTACTTGCCAGCCTCTCTGTTGATTGTCTTTGTCATTTTCGTGCTCAGCCTGATAGGTTACAACAGAATATGTCCAAAGGCTCCAAGAAATCTCGGTGAAAGGCTCCAATTTGACGAAATAATCACGGAATTGACATTACAAGCAAATTCTAAGCATTTCTGTGCATTTGTCGCAAAAATCGGTACTTACCACTGAATTACTTGATGCCCTTGCGCATTTTTTTGCTCAGCCTGACAGGATACAACAAAATATGGCCAAGGGATCCAATGGGAGTTGGTGAAAGCTTCGAATTTGGCCACATTTGGCCCAAATTTCGACGTTTTCTATGGAAATTGAGCCAAAAACGGGGTTTTGTCGCCAAATCCGGTACTTGCCAGCCTCTCTGTTGACTGTCTTTGTCGTTTTCGTGCTCAGCCTGACAGGATACAACAAAATAGGGCCAAGGGATCCAAGAGGAGTCGGTGAAAGCCTCGAATTTGGCCACATTTGGCCCAAATTTCGACGTTTTCTATGGAAATTGAGCCAAAAATGGGGTTTTGTCGCCAAATCCGGTACTTGCCAGCCTCTCTGTTGATTGTCTTTGTCATTTTCGTGCTCAGCCTGATAGGTTACAACAGAATATGTCCAAAGGCTCCAAGAAATCTCGGTGAAAGGCTCCAATTTGACGAAATAATCACGGAACTGACATTACAAGCAAATTCTAAGCATTTCTGTGCATTTGTCGCAAAAATCGGTACTTACCACTGAATTGCTTGATGCCCTTGGGCATTTTTTTGCTCAGCCTGACAGGATACATCAAAATATGGCCAAGGGATTCAATGGGAGTCGGTTAAAGCTTCGAATTTGCCCACATTTGGCCCAAATTTTGACGTTTTCTTTGGAAATTGAGCCAAAAACGGGGTTTTGTCGCCAAATCCGGTACTTGCCAGCCTCTCTGTTGATTGTCTTTGTCATTTTCGTGCTCAGCCTGATAGGTTACAACAGAATATGTCCAAAGGCTCCAAGAAATCTCGGTGAAAGGCTCCAATTTGACGAAATAATCACAGAATTGACATTACAAGCAAATTCTAAGCATTTCTGTGCATTTGTCGCAAAAATCGGTACTTACCACTAAATTGCTTGATCCCCTTGGGCATTTTTTTGCTCAGCCTGACAGGATACAACAAAATATGGCCAAGGGATCCAATGGGAGTCGGTGAAAGCTTCGAATTTGGCCACATTTGGCCCAAATTTTGACGTTTTCTTTGGAAATTGAGCCAAAAACGGGGTTTTGTCGCCAAATCCGGTACTTGCCAGCCTCTCTGTTGACTGTCTTTGTCGTTTTCGTGCTCAGCCTGACAGGATACAACAAAATAGGACCAAGGGATCCAAGAGGAGTCGGTGAAAGCCTCGAATTTGGCCACATTTGGCCCAAATTTCGACGTTTTCTATGGAAATTGAGCCAAAAACGGGGTTTTGTCGCCAAATCCGGTACTTGCCAGCCTCTCTGTTGATTGTCTTTGTCATTTTCGTGCTCAGCCTGATAGGTTACAACAGAATATGTCCAAAGGCTCCAAGAAATCTCGGTGAAAGGCTCCAATTTGACGAAATAATCACAGAATTGACATTACAAGCAAATTCTAAGCATTTCTGTGCATTTGTCGCAAAAATCGGTACTTACCACTAAATTGCTTGATCCCCTTGGGCATTTTTTTGCTCAGCCTGACAGGATACAACAAAATATGGCCAAGGGATCCAATGGGAGTCGGTGAAAGCTTCGAATTTGCCCACATTTGGCCCAAATTTTGACGTTTTCTTTGGAAATTGAGCCAAAAACGGGGTTTTGTCGCCAAATCCGGTACTTGCCAGCCTCTCTGTTGACTGTCTTTGTCGTTTTCGTGCTCAGCCTGACAGGATACAACAAAATAGGGCCAAGGGATCCAAGAGGAGTTGGTGAAAGCCTCGAATTTGGCCACATTTGGCCCAAATTTCGACGTTTTCTATGGAAATTGAGCAAAAAACGGGGTTTTGTCGCCAAATCCGGTACTTGCCAGCCTCTCTGTTGACTGTCTTTGTCATTTTCGTGCTCAGCCTGATAGGTTACAACAGAATATGTCCAAAGGCTCCAAGAAATCTCGGTGAAAGGCTCCAATTTGACGAAATAATCACAGAATTGACATTACAAGCAAATTCTAAGCATTTCTGTGCATTTGTCGCAAAAATCGGTACTTACCACTGAATTGCTTGATGCCCTTGGGCATTTTTTTGCTCAGCCTGACAGGATACAACAAAATATGGCCAAGGGATCCAATGGGAGTCGGTGAAAGCCTCGAATTTGGCCACATTAGGCCCAAATATCGACGTTTTCTATGGAAATTGAACCAAAAACGGGGTTTTGTCGCCAAATCCGGTACTTGCCAGCCTCTCTGTTGATTGTCTTTGTCATTTTCGTGCTCAGCCTGATAGGTTACAACAGAATATGTCCAAAGGCTCCAAGAAATCTCGGTGAAAGGCTCCAATTTGACGAAATAATCACGGAATTGACATTACAAGCAAATTCTAAGAATTTCTGTGCATTTGTCGCAAAAATCGGTACTTACCACTGAATTACTTGATGCCCTTGCGCATTTTTTTGCTCAGCCTGACAGGATACAACAAAATATGGCCAAGGGATCCAATGGGAGTCGGTGAAAGCTTCGAATTTGGCCACATTTGGCCCAAATTTCGACGTTTTCTATGGAAATTGAGCCAAAAACGGGGTTTTGTCGCCAAATCCGGTACTTGCCAGCCTCTCTGTTGACTGTCTTTGTCGTTTTCGTGCTCAGCCTGACAGGATACAACAAAATAGGGCCAAGGGATCCAATGGGAGTCGGTGAAAGCCTCGAATTTGGCCACATTTGGCCCAAATTTCGACCTTTTCTATGGAAATTGAGCCAAAAACGGGGTTTTGTCGCCAAATCCGGTACTTGCCAGCCTCTCTGTTGATTGTCTTTGTCATTTTCGTGCTCAGCCTGATAGGTTACAACAGAATATGTCCAAAGGCTCCAAGAAATCTTGGTGAAAGGCTCCAATTTGACGAAATAATCACGGAACTGACATTACAAGCAAATTCTAAGCATTTCTGTGCATTTGTCGCAAAAATCGGTACTTACCACTGAATTACTTGATGCCCTTGGGCAATTTTTTGCTCAGCCTGACAGGATACAACAAAATATGGCCAAGGGATCCAATGGGAGTTGGTGAAAGCTTCGAATTTGGCCACATTTGGCCCAAATTTCGACGTTTTCTATGGAAATTGAGCCAAAAATGGGGTTTTGTCGCCAAATCCGGTACTTGCCAGCCTCTCTGTTGATTGTCTTTGTCATTTTCGTGCTCAGCCTGATAGGTTACAACAGAATATGTCCAAAGGCTCCAAGAAATCTCGGTGAAAGGCTCCAATTTGACGAAATAATCACAGAATTGACATTACAAGCAAATTCTAAGCATTTCTGTGCATTTGTCGCAAAAATCGGTACTTACCACTGAATTGCTTGATCCCCTTGGGCATTTTTTTGCTCAGCCTGACAGGATACAACAAAATATGGCCAAGGGATCCAATGGGAGTCGGTGAAAGCTTCGAATTTGCCCACATTTGGCCCAAATTTTGACGTTTTCTTTGGAAATTGAGCCAAAAACGGGGTTTTGTCGCTAAATCCGGTACTTGCCAGCCTCTCTGTTGACTGTCTTTGTCGTTTTCGTGCTCAGCCTGACAGGATACAACAAAATAGGGCCAAGGGATCCAAGAGGAGTTGGTGAAAGCCTCGAATTTGGCCACATTTGGCCCAAATTTCGACGTTTTCTATGGAAATTGAGCAAAAAACGGGGTTTTGTCGCCAAATCCGGTACTTGCCAGCCTCTCTGTTGACTGTCTTTGTCATTTTCGTGCTCAGCCTGATAGGTTACAACAGAATATGTCCAAAGGCTCCAAGAAATCTCGGTGAAAGGCTCCAATTTGACGAAATAATCACAGAATTGACATTACAAGCAAATTCTAAGCATTTCTGTGCATTTGTCGCAAAAATCGGTACTTACCACTGAATTGCTTGATGCCCTTGGGCATTTTTTTGCTCAGCCTGACAGGATACAACAAAATATGGCCAAGGGATCCAATGGGAGTCGGTGAAAGCTTCGAATTTGGCCACATTTGGCCCAAATTTCGACGTTTTCTATGGAAATTGAGCCAAAAATGGGGTTTTGTCGCCAAATCCGGTACTTGCCAGCCTCTCTGTTGATTGTCTTTGTCATTTTCGTGCTCAGCCTGATAGGTTACAACAGAATATGTCCAAAGGCTCCAAGAAATCTCGGTGAAAGGCTCCAATTTGACGAAATAATCACAGAATTGACATTACAAGCAAATTCTAAGCATTTCTGTGCATTTGTCGCAAAAATCGGTACTTACCACTGAATTGCTTGATCCACTTGGGCATTTTTTTGCTCAGCCTGACAGGATACAACAAAATATGGCCAAGGGATCCAATGGGAGTCGGTGAAAGCTTCGAATTTGCCCACATTTGGCCCAAATTTTGACGTTTTCTTTGGAAATTGAGCCAAAAACGGGGTTTTGTCGCCAAATCCGGTACTTGCCAGCCTCTCTGTTGACTGTCTTTGTCGTTTTCGTGCTCAGCCTGACAGGATACAACAAAATAGGGCCAAGGGATCCAAGAGGAGTTGGTGAAAGCCTCGAATTTGGCCACATTTGGCCCAAATTTCGACGTTTTCTATGGAAATTGAGCAAAAAACGGGGTTTTGTTGCCAAATCCGGTACTTGCCAGCCTCTCTGTTGACTGTCTTTGTCATTTTCGTGCTCAGCCTGATAGGTTACAACAGAATATGTCCAAAGGCTCCAAGAAATCTCGGTGAAAGGCTCCAATTTGACGAAATAATCACAGAATTGACATTACAAGCAAATTCTAAGCATTTCTGTGCATTTGTCGCAAAAATCGGTACTTACCACTGAATTGCTTGATGCCCTTGGGCATTTTTTTGCTCAGCCTGACAGGATACAACAAAATATGGCCAAGGGATCCAATGGGAGTCGGTGAAAGCTTCGAATTTGGCCACATTAGGCTCAAATTTCGACCTTTTCTATGGAAATTGAACCAAAAACGGGGTTTTGTCGCCAAATCCGGTACTTGCCAGCCTCTCTGTTGATTGTCTTTGTCATTTTCGTGCTCAGCCTGATAGGTTACAACAGAATATGTCCAAAGGCTCCAAGAAATCTCGGTGAAAGGCTCCAATTTGACGAAATAATCACAGAATTGACATTACAAGCAAATTCTAAGCATTTCTGTGCATTTGTCGCAAAAATCGGTACTTACCACTGAATTACTTGATGCCCTTGCGCATTTTTTTGCTCAGCCTGACAGGATACAACAAAATATGGCCAAGGGATCCAATGGGAGTCGGTGAAAGCTTCGAATTTGGCCACATTTGGCCCAAATTTCGACGTTTTCTATGGAAATTGAGCCAAAAACGGGGTTTTGTCGCCAAATCCGGTACTTGCCAGCCTCTCTGTTGACTGTCTTTGTCGTTTTCGTGCTCAGCCTGACAGGATACAACAAAATAGGGCCAAGGGATCCAATGGGAGTCGGTGAAAGCCTCGAATTTGGCCACATTTGGCCCAAATTTCGACGTTTTCTATGGAAATTGAGCCAAAAACGGGGTTTTGTCGCCAAATCCGGTACTTGCCAGCCTCTCTGTTGATTGTCTTTGTCATTTTCGTGCTCAGCCTGATAGGTTACAACAGAATATGTCCAAAGGCTCCAAGAAATCTCGGTGAAAGGCTCCAATTTGACGAAATAATCACGGAACTGACATTACAAGCAAATTCTAAGCATTTCTGTGCATTTGTCGCAAAAATCGGTACTTACCACTGAATTGCTTGATCCCCTTGCGCATTTTTTTGCTCAGCCTGACAGGATACAACAAAATATGGCCAAGGGATCCAATGGGAGTCGGTGAAAGCTTCGAATTTGGCCACATTTGGCCCAAATTTTGACGTTTTCTTTGGAAATTGAGCCAAAAACGGGGTTTTGTCGCCAAATCCGGTACTTGCCAGCCTCTCTGTTGACTGTCTTTGTCGTTTTCGTGCTCAGCCTCACAGGATACAACAAAATAGGGCCTAGGGATGCAAGAGGAAAAGGTGAAAGCCTCGATTTTGGCCACATTTGGCCCAAATTTCGACGTTTTCTATGGAAATTGTGCCAAAAACGGGGTTTTGTCGCCAAATCCGGTACTTGCCAGCCTCTCTGTTGACTGTCTTTGTCGTTTTCGTGCTCAGCCTGACTGGATACAACAAAATAGGGCCAAGGGATCCAAGAGGAGTCGGTGAAAGCCTCGAATTTGGCCACATTTGGTCCAAATTTCGACGTTTTCTATGGAAATTGAGCCAAAAACGGGGATTTGTCGCCAAATCCGGTACTTGCCAGCCTCTCTGTTGACTGTCTTTGTCGTTTTCGTGCTCAGCCTGACAGGATACAACAAAATAGGGCCAAGGGATCCAATGGGAGTCGGTGAAAGCCTCGAATTTGGCCACATTTGGCCCAAATTTCGACGTTTTCTATGGAAATTGAGCCAAAAACGGGGTTTTGTCGCCAAATCCGGTACTTGCCAGCCTCTCTGTTGATTGTCTTTGTCATTTTCGTGCTCAGCCTGATAGGTTACAACAGAATATGTCCAAAGGCTCCAAGAAATCTCGGTGAAAGGCTCCAATTTGACGAAATAATCACGGAATTGACATTACAAGCAAATTCTAAGAATTTCTGTGCATTTGTCGCATAAATCGGTACTTACCACTGAATTACTTGATGCCCTTGGGCATTTTTTTGCTCAGCCTGACAGGATACAACAAAATATGGCCAAGGGATCCAATGGGAGTTGGTGAAAGCTTCGAATTTGGCCACATTTGGCCCAAATTTCGACGTTTTCTATGGAAATTGAGCCAAAAATGGGGTTTTGTCGCCAAATCCGGTACTTGCCGGCCTCTCTGTTGATTGTCTTTGTCATTTTCGTGCTCAGCCTGATAGGTTACAACAGAATATGTCCAAAGGCTCCAAGAAATCTCGGTGAAAGGCTCCAATTTGACGAAATAATCACAGAATTGACATTACAAGCAAATTCTAAGCATTTCTGTGCATTTGTCGCAAAAATCGGTACTTACCACTGAATTGCTTGATCCCCTTGGGCATTTTTTTGCTCAGCCTGACAGGATACAACAAAATATGGCCAAGGGATCCAATGGGAGTTGGTGAAAGCTTCGAATTTGGCCACATTTGGCCCAAATTTCGACGTTTTCTATGGAAATTGAGCCAAAAACGGGGTTTTGTCGCCAAATCCGGTACTTGCCAGCCTCTCTGTTGACTGTCTTTGTCGTTTTCGTGCTCAGCCTGACAGGATACAACAAAATAGGGCCAAGGGATCCAAGAGGAGTCGGTGAAAGCCTCGAATTTGGCCACATTTGGCCCAAATTTCGACGTTTTCTATGGAAATTGAGCCAAAAATGGGGTTTTGTCGCCAAATCCGGTACTTGCCAGCCTCTCTGTTGATTGTCTTTGTCATTTTCGTGCTCAGTATGATAGGTTACAACAGAATATGTCCAAAGGCTCCAAGAAATCTCGGTGAAAGGCTCCAATTTGACGAAATAATCACGGAACTGACATTACAAGCAAATTCTAAGCATTTCTGTGCATTTGTCGCAAAAATCGGTACTTACCACTGAATTGCTTGATGCCCTTGGGCATTTTTTTGCTCAGCCTGACAGGATACATCAAAATATGGCCAAGGGATTCAATAAGAGTTGGTTAAAGCGTCGAATTTGCCCACATTTGGCCCAAATTTTGACGTTTTCTTTGGAAATTGAGCCAAAAACGGGGTTTTGTCGCCAAATCCGGTACTTGCCAGCCTCTCTGTTGATTGTCTTTGTCATTTTCGTGCTCAGCCTGATAGGTTACAACAGAATATGTCCAAAGGCTCCAAGAAATCTCGGTGAAAGGCTCCAATTTGACGAAATAATCACAGAATTGACATTACAAGCAAATTCTAAGCATTTCTGTGCATTTGTCGCAAAAATCGGTACTTACCACTGAATTGCTTGATCCCCTTGGGCATTTTTTTGCTCAGCCTGACAGGATACAACAAAATATGGCCAAGGGATCCAATGGGAGTCGGTGAAAGCTTCGAATTTGGCCACATTTGGCCCAAATTTTGACGTTTTCTTTGGAAATTGAGCCAAAAACGGGGTTTTGTCGCCAAATCCGGTACTTGCCAGCCTCTCTGTTGACTGTCTTTGTCGTTTTCGTGCTCAGCCTGACAGGATACAACAAAATAGGGCCAAGGGATCCAAGAGGAGTTGGTGAAAGCCTCGAATTTGGCCACATTTGGCCCAAATTTCGACGTTTTCTATGGAAATTGAGCAAAAAACGGGGTTTTGTCGCCAAATCCGGTACTTGCCAGCCTCTCTGTTGACTGTCTTTGTCATTTTCGTGCTCAGCCTGATAGGTTACAACAGAATATGTCCAAAGGCTCCAAGAAATCTTGGTGAAAGGCTCCAATTTGACGAAATAATCACAGAATTGACATTACAAGCAAATTCTAAGCATTTCTGTGCATTTGTCGCAAAAATCGGTACTTACCACTGAATTGCTTGATGCCCTTGGGCATTTTTTTGCTCAGCCTGACAGGATACAACAAAATATGGCCAAGGGATCCAATGGGAGTCGGTGAAAGCCTCGAATTTGGCCACATTAGGCCCAAATATCGACGTTTTCTATGGAAATTGAACCAAAAACGGGGTTTTGTCGCCAAATCCGGTACTTGCCAGCCTCTCTGTTGATTGTCTTTGTCATTTTCGTGCTCAGCCTGATAGGTTACAACAGAATATGTCCAAAGGCTCCAAGAAATCTCGGTGAAAGGCTCCAATTTGACGAAATAATCACGGAACTGACATTACAAGCAAATTCTAAGCATTTCTGTGCATTTGTCGCAAAAATCGGTACTTACCACTGAATTGCTTGATCCCCTTGGGCATTTTTTTGCTCAGCCTGACAGGATACAACAAAATATGGCCAAGGGATCCAATGGGAGTCGGTGAAAGCCTCGAATTTGGCCACATTTGGCCCAAATTTTGACGTTTTCTTTGGAAATTGAGCCAAAAACGGGGTTTTGTCGCCAAATCCGGTACTTGCCAGCCTCTCTGTTGACTGTCTTTGTCGTTTTCGTGCTCAGCCTCACAGGATACAACAAAATAGGGTCTAGGGATGCAAGAGGAAAAGGTGAAAGCCTCGATTTTGGCCACATTTGGCCCAAATTTCGACGTTTTCTATGGAAATTGTGCCAAAAACGGGGTTTTGTCGCCAAATCCGGTACTTGCCAGCCTCTCTGTTGACTGTCTTTGTCGTTTTCGTGCTCAGCTTGACAGGATACAACAAAATAGGGCCAAGGGATCCAAGAGGAGTCGGTGAAAGCCTCGAATTTGGCCACATTTGGTCCAAATTTCGACGTTTTCTATGGAAATTGAGCCAAAAACGGGGATTTGTCGCCAAATCCGGTACTTGCCAGCCTCTCTGTTGACTGTCTTTGTCGTTTTCGTGCTCAGCCTGACAGGATACAACGAAATAGGGCCAAGGGATCCAAGAGGAGTCGGTGAAAGCCTCGAATTTGGCCACATTTGGCCCAAATTTCGACGTTTTCTATGGAAATTGAGCCAAAAACGGGGTTTTGTCGCCAAATCCGGTACTTGCCAGCCTCTCTGTTGATTGTCTTTGTCATTTTCGTGCTCAGCTTGATAGGTTACAACAGAATATGTCCAAAGGCTCCAAGAAATCTCGGTGAAAGGCTCCAATTTGACGAAATAATCACGGAATTGACATTACAAGCAAATTCTAAGAATTTCTGTGCATTTGTCGCAAAAATCGGTACTTACCACTGAATTACTTGATGCCCTTGGGCATTTTTTTGCTCAGCCTGACAGGATACAACAAAATATGGCCAAGGGATCCAATGGGAGTTGGTGAAAGCTTCGAATTTGGCCACATTTGGCCCAAATTTCGACGTTTTCTATGGAAATTGAGCCAAAAATGGGGTTTTGTCGCCAAATCCGGTACTTGCCAGCCTCTCTGTTGATTGTCTTTGTCATTTTCGTGCTCAGCCTGATAGGTTACAACAGAATATGTCCAAAGGCTCCAAGAAATCTCGGTGAAAGGCTCCAATTTGACGAAATAATCACAGAATTGACATTACAAGCAAATTCTAAGCATTTCTGTGCATTTGTCGCAAAAATCGGTACTTACCACTGAATTGCTTGATCCCCTTGGGCATTTTTTTGCTCAGCCTGACAGGATACAACAAAATATGGCCAAGGGATCCAATGGGAGTTGGTGAAAGCTTCGAATTTGCCCACATTTGGCCCAAATTTTGACGTTTTCTATGGAAATCGAGCCAAAAACGGGGTTTTGTCGCCAAATCCGGTACTTGCCAGCCTCTCTGTTGACTGTCTTTGTCGTTTTCGTGCTCAGCCTGACAGGATACAACAAAATAGGGCCAAGGGATCCAAGAGGAGTTGGTGAAAGCCTCGAATTTGGCCACATTTGGCCCAAATTTCGACGTTTTCTATGGAAATTGAGCAAAAAACGGGGTTTTGTCGCCAAATCCGGTACTTGCCAGCCTCTCTGTTAACTGTCTTTGTCATTTTCGTGCTCAGCCTGATAGGTTACAACAGAATATGTCCAAAGGCTCCAAGAAATCTCGGTGAAAGGCTCCAATTTGACGAAATAATCACAGAATTGACATTACAAGCAAATTCTAAGCATTTCTGTGCATTTGTCGCAAAAATCGGTACTTACCACTGAATTGCTTGATGCCCTTGGGCATTTTTTTGCTCAGCCTGACAGGATACAACAAAATATGGCCAAGGGATCCAATGGGAGTCGGTGAAAGCCTCGAATTTGGCCACATTAGGCCCAAATTTCGACCTTTTCTATGGAAATTGAACCAAAAACGGGGTTTTGTCGCCAAATCCGGTACTTGCCAGCCTCTCTGTTGATTGTCTTTGTCATTTTCGTGCTCAGCCTGATAGGTTACAACAGAATATGTCCAAAGGCTCCAAGAAATCTCGGTGAAAGGCTCCAATTTGACGAAATAATCACGGAATTGACATTACAAGCAAATTCTAAGCATTTCTGTGCATTTGTCGCAAAAATCGGTACTTACCACTGAATTACTTGATGCCCTTGCGCATTTTTTTGCTCAGCCTGACAGGATACAACAAAATATGGCCAAGGGATCCAATGGGAGTTGGTGAAAGCTTCGAATTTGGCCACATTTGGCCCAAATTTCGACGTTTTCTATGGAAATTGAGCCAAAAACGGGGTTTTGTCGCCAAATCCGGTACTTGCCAGCCTCTCTGTTGACTGTCTTTGTCGTTTTCGTGCTCAGCCTGACAGGATACAACAAAATAGGGCCAAGGGATCCAAGAGGAGTCGGTGAAAGCCTCGAATTTGGCCACATTTGGCCCAAATTTCGACGTTTTCTATGGAAATTGAGCCAAAAATGGGGTTTTGTCGCCAAATCCGGTACTTGCCAGCCTCTCTGTTGATTGTCTTTGTCATTTTCGTGCTCAGCCTGATAGGTTACAACAGAATATGTCCAAAGGCTCCAAGAAATCTCGGTGAAAGGCTCCAATTTGACGAAATAATCACGGAACTGACATTACAAGCAAATTCTCAGCATTTCTGTGCATTTGTCGCAAAAATCGGTACTTACCACTGAATTGCTTGATGCCCTTGGGCATTTTTTTGCTCAGCCTGACAGGATACATCAAAATATGGCCAAGGGATTCAATGGGAGTCGGTTAAAGCTTCGAATTTGCCCACATTTGGCCCAAATTTTGACGTTTTCTTTGGAAATTGAGCCAAAAATGGGGTTTTGTCGCCAAATCCGGTACTTGCCAGCCTCTCTGTTGATTGTCTTTGTCATTTTCGTGCTCAGCCTGATAGGTTACAACAGAATATGTCCAAAGGCTCCAAGAAATCTCGGTGAAAGGCTCCAATTTGACGAAATAATCACAGAATTGACATTACAAGCAAATTCTAAGCATTTCTGTGCATTTGTCGCAAAAATCGGTACTTACCACTAAATTGCTTGATCCCCTTGGGCATTTTTTTGCTCAGCCTGACAGGATACAACAAAATATGGCCAAGGGATCCAATGGGAGTCGGTGAAAGCTTCGAATTTGGCCACATTTGGCCCAAATTTTGACGTTTTCTTTGGAAATTGAGCCAAAAACGGGGTTTTGTCGCCAAATCCGGTACTTGCCAGCCTCTCTGTTGACTGTCTTTGTCGTTTTCGTGCTCAGCCTGACAGGATACAACAAAATAGGACCAAGGGATCCAAGAGGAGTCGGTGAAAGCCTCGAATTTGGCCACATTTGGCCCAAATTTCGACGTTTTCTATGGAAATTGAGCCAAAAACGGGGTTTTGTCGCCAAATCCGGTACTTGCCAGCCTCTCTGTTGATTGTCTTTGTCATTTTCGTGCTCAGCCTGATAGGTTACAACAGAATATGTCCAAAGGCTCCAAGAAATCTCGGTGAAAGGCTCCAATTTGACGAAATAATCACAGAATTGACATTACAAGCAAATTCTAAGCATTTCTGTGCATTTGTCGCAAAAATCGGTACTTACCACTAAATTGCTTGATCCCCTTGGGCATTTTTTTGCTCAGCCTGACAGGATACAACAAAATATGGCCAAGGGATCCAATGGGAGTCGGTGAAAGCTTCGAATTTGCCCACATTTGGCCCAAATTTTGACGTTTTCTTTGGAAATTGAGCCAAAAACGGGGTTTTGTCGCCAAATCCGGTACTTGCCAGCCTCTCTGTTGACTGTCTTTGTCGTTTTCGTGCTCAGCCTGACAGGATACAACAAAATAGGGCCAAGGGATCCAAGAGGAGTTGGTGAAAGCCTCGAATTTGGCCACATTTGGCCCAAATTTCGACGTTTTCTATGGAAATTGAGCAAAAAACGGGGTTTTGTCGCCAAATCCGGTACTTGCCAGCCTCTCTGTTGACTGTCTTTGTCATTTTCGTGCTCAGCCTGATAGGTTACAACAGAATATGTCCAAAGGCTCCAAGAAATCTCGGTGAAAGGCTCCAATTTGACGAAATAATCACAGAATTGACATTACAAGCAAATTCTAAGCATTTCTGTGCATTTGTCGCAAAAATCGGTACTTACCACTGAATTGCTTGATGCCCTTGGGCATTTTTTTGCTCAGCCTGACAGGATACAACAAAATATGGCCAAGGGATCCAATGGGAGTCGGTGAAAGCCTCGAATTTGGCCACATTAGGCCCAAATTTCGACCTTTTCTATGGAAATTGAACCAAAAACGGGGTTTTGTCGCCAAATCCGGTACTTGCCAGCCTCTCTGTTGATTGTCTTTGTCATTTTCGTGCTCAGCCTGATAGGTTACAACAGAATATGTCCAAAGGCTCCAAGAAATCTCGGTGAAAGGCTCCAATTTGACGAAATAATCACGGAATTGACATTACAAGCAAATTCTAAGAATTTCTGTGCATTTGTCGCAAAAATCGGTACTTACCACTGAATTACTTGATGCCCTTGCGCATTTTTTTGCTCAGCCTGACAGGATACAACAAAATATGGCCAAGGGATCCAATGGGAGTCGGTGAAAGCTTCGAATTTGGCCACATTTGGCCCAAATTTCGACGTTTTCTATGGAAATTGAGCCAAAAACGGGGTTTTGTCGCCAAATCCGGTACTTGCCAGCCTCTCTGTTCACTGTCTTTGTCGTTTTCGTGCTCAGCCTGACAGGATACAACAAAATAGGGCCAAGGGATCCAATGGGAGTCGGTGAAAGCCTCGAATTTGGCCACATTTGGCCCAAATTTCGACGTTTTCTATGGAAATTGAGCCAAAAACGGGGTTTTGTCGCCAAATCCGGTACTTGCCAGCCTCTCTGTTGATTGTCTTTGTCATTTTCGTGCTCAGCCTGATAGGTTACAACAGAATATGTCCAAAGGCTCCAAGAAATCTCGGTGAAAGGCTCCAATTTGACGAAATAATCACGGAACTGACATTACAAGCAAATTCTAAGCATTTCTGTGCATTTGTCGCAAAAATCGGTACTTACCACTGAATTGCTTGATCCCCTTGGGCATTTTTTTGCTCAGCCTGACAGGATACAACAAAATATGGCCAAGGGATCCAATGGGAGTCGGTGAAAGCTTCGAATTTGGCCACATTTGGCCCAAATTTTGACGTTTTCTTTGGAAATTGAGCCAAAAACGGGGTTTTGTCGCCAAATCCGGTACTTGCCAGCCTCTCTGTTGACTGTCTTTGTCGTTTTCGTGCTCAGCCTCACAGGATACAACAAAATAGGGCCTAGGGATGCAAGAGGAAAAGGTGAAAGCCTCGATTTTGGCCACATTTGGCCCAAATTTCGACGTTTTCTATGGAAATTGTGCCAAAAACGGGGTTTTGTCGCCAAATCCGGTACTTGCCAGCCTCTCTGTTGACTGTCTTTGTCGTTTTCGTGCTCAGCCTGACAGGATACAACAAAATAGGGCCAAGGGATCCAAGAGGAGTCGGTGAAAGCCTCGAATTTGGCCACATTTGGTCCAAATTTCGACGTTTTCTATGGAAATTGAGCCAAAAACGGGGATTTGTCGCCAAATCCGGTACTTGCCAGCCTCTCTGTTGACTGTCTTTGTCGTTTTCGTGCTCAGCCTGACAGGATACAACAAAATAGGGCCAAGGGATCCAAGAGGAGTCGGTGAAAGCCTCGAATTTGGCCACATTTGGCCCAAATTTCGACGTTTTCTATGGAAATTGAGCCAAAAACGGGGTTTTGTCGCCAAATCCGGTACTTGCCAGCCTCTCTGTTGATTGTCTTTGTCATTTTCGTGCTCAGCCTGATAGGTTACAACAGAATATGTCCAAAGGCTCCAAGAAATCTCGGTGAAAGGCTCCAATTTGACGAAATAATCACAGAATTGACATTACAAGCAAATTCTAAGCATTTCTGTGCATTTGTCGCAAAAATCGGTACTTACCACTGAATTGCTTGATGCCCTTGGGCATTTTTTTGCTCAGCCTGACAGGATACAACAAAATATGGCCAAGGGATCCAATGGGAGTCGGTGAAAGCTTCGAATTTGCCCACATTTGGCCCAAATTTTGACGTTTTCTTTGGAAATTGAGCCAAAAACGGGGTTTTGTCGCCAAATCCGGTACTTGCCAGCCTCTCTGTTGACTGTCTTTGTCGTTTTCGTGCTCAGCCTGACAGGATACAACAAAATAGGGCCAAGGGATCCAAGAGGAGTTGGTGAAAGCGTCGAATTTGGCCACATTTGGCCCAAATTTCGACGTTTTCTATGGAAATTGAGCAAAAAACGGGGTTTTGTTGCCAAATCCGGTACTTGCCAGCCTCTCTGTTGACTGTCTTTGTCATTTTCGTGCTCAGCCTGATAGGTTACAACAGAATATGTCCAAAGGCTCCAAGAAATCTCGGTGAAAGGCTCCAATTTGACGAAATAATCACAGAATTGACATTACAAGCAAATTCTAAGCATTTCTGTGCATTTGTCGCAAAAATCGGTACTTACCACTGAATTGCTTGATGCCCTTGGGCATTTTTTTGCTCAGCCTGACAGGATACAACAAAATATGGCCAAGGGATCCAATGGGAGTCGGTGAAAGCCTCGAATTTGGCCACATTAGGCCCAAATTTCGACCTTTTCTATGGAAATTGAACCAAAAACGGGGTTTTGTCGCCAAATCCGGTACTTGCCAGCCTCTCTGTTGATTGTCTTTGTCATTTTCGTGCTCAGCCTGATAGGTTACAACAGAATATGTCCAAAGGCTCCAAGAAATCTCGGTGAAAGGCTCCAATTTGACGAAATAATCACAGAATTGACATTACAAGCAAATTCTAAGCATTTCTGTGCATTTGTCGCAAAAATCGGTACTTACCACTGAATTACTTGATGCCCTTGCGCATTTTTTTGCTCAGCCTGACAGGATACAACAAAATATGGCCAAGGGATCCAATGGGAGTCGGTGAAAGCTTCGAATTTGGCCACATTTGGCCCAAATTTCGACGTTTTCTATGGAAATTGAGCCAAAAACGGGGTTTTGTCGCCAAATCCGGTACTTGCCAGCCTCTCTGTTGACTGTCTTTGTCGTTTTCGTGCTCAGCCTGACAGGATACAACAAAATAGGGCCAAGGGATCCAATGGGAGTCGGTGAAAGCCTCGAATTTGGCCACATTTGGCCCAAATTTCGACGTTTTCTATGGAAATTGAGCCAAAAACGGGGTTTTGTCGCCAAATCCGGTACTTGCCAGCCTCTCTGTTGATTGTCTTTGTCATTTTCGTGCTCAGCCTGATAGGTTACAACAGAATATGTCCAAAGGCTCCAAGAAATCTCGGTGAAAGGCTCCAATTTGACGAAATAATCACGGAACTGACATTACAAGCAAATTCTAAGCATTTCTGTGCATTTGTCGCAAAAATCGGTACTTACCACTGAATTGCTTGATCCCCTTGGGCATTTTTTTGCTCAGCCTGACAGGATACAACAAAATATGGCCTAGGGATCCAATGGGAGTCGGTGAAAGCTTCGAATTTGGCCACATTTGGCCCAAATTTTGACGTTTTCTTTGGAAATTGAGCCAAAAACGGGGTTTTGTCGCCAAATCCGGTACTTGCCAGCCTCTCTGTTGACTGTCTTTGTCGTTTTCGTGCTCAGCCTCACAGGATACAACAAAATAGGGCCTAGGGATGCAAGAGGAAAAGGTGAAAGCCTCGATTTTGGCCACATTTGGCCCAAATTTCGACGTTTTCTATGGAAATTGTGCCAAAAACGGGGTTTTGTCGCCAAATCCGGTACTTGCCAGCCTCTCTGTTGACTGTCTTTGTCGTTTTCGTGCTCAGCCTGACTGGATACAACAAAATAGGGCCAAGGGATCCAAGAGGAGTCGGTGAAAGCCTCGAATTTGGCCACATTTGGTCCAAATTTCGACGTTTTCTATGGAAATTGAGCCAAAAACGGGGATTTGTCGCCAAATCCGGTACTTGCCAGCCTCTCTGTTGACTGTCTTTGTCGTTTTCGTGCTCAGCCTGACAGGATACAACAAAATAGGGCCAAGGGATCCAATGGGAGTCGGTGAAAGCCTCGAATTTGGCCACATTTGGCCCAAATTTCGACGTTTTCTATGGAAATTGAGCCAAAAACGGGGTTTTGTCGCCAAATCCGGTACTTGCCAGCCTCTCTGTTGATTGTCTTTGTCATTTTCGTGCTCAGCCTGATAGGTTACAACAGAATATGTCCAAAGGCTCCAAGAAATCTCGGTGAAAGGCTCCAATTTGACGAAATAATCACGGAATTGACATTACAAGCAAATTCTAAGAATTTCTGTGCATTTGTCGCATAAATCGGTACTTACCACTGAATTACTTGATGCCCTTGGGCATTTTTTTGCTCAGCCTGACAGGATACAACAAAATATGGCCAAGGGATCCAATGGGAGTTGGTGAAAGCTTCGAATTTGGCCACATTTGGCCCAAATTTCGACGTTTTCTATGGAAATTGAGCCAAAAATGGGGTTTTGTCGCCAAATCCGGTACTTGCCGGCCTCTCTGTTGATTGTCTTTGTCATTTTCGTGCTCAGCCTGATAGGTTACAACAGAATATGTCCAAAGGCTCCAAGAAATCTCGGTGAAAGGCTCCAATTTGACGAAATAATCACAGAATTGACATTACAAGCAAATTCTAAGCATTTCTGTGCATTTGTCGCAAAAATCGGTACTTACCACTGAATTGCTTGATCCCCTTGGGCATTTTTTTGCTCAGCCTGACAGGATACAACAAAATATGGCCAAGGGATCCAATGGGAGTTGGTGAAAGCTTCGAATTTGGCCACATTTGGCCCAAATTTCGACGTTTTCTATGGAAATTGAGCCAAAAACGGGGTTTTGTCGCCAAATCCGGTACTTGCCAGCCTCTCTGTTGACTGTCTTTGTCGTTTTCGTGCTCAGCCTGACAGGATACAACAAAATAGGGCCAAGGGATCCAAGAGGAGTCGGTGAAAGCCTCGAATTTGGCCACATTTGGCCCAAATTTCGACGTTTTCTATGGAAATTGAGCCAAAAATGGGGTTTTGTCGCCAAATCCGGTACTTGCCAGCCTCTCTGTTGATTGTCTTTGTCATTTTCGTGCTCAGTATGATAGGTTACAACAGAATATGTCCAAAGGCTCCAAGAAATCTCGGTGAAAGGCTCCAATTTGACGAAATAATCACGGAACTGACATTACAAGCAAATTCTAAGCATTTCTGTGCATTTGTCGCAAAAATCGGTACTTACCACTGAATTGCTTGATGCCCTTGGGCATTTTTTTGCTCAGCCTGACAGGATACATCAAAATATGGCCAAGGGATTCAATAAGAGTTGGTTAAAGCGTCGAATTTGCCCACATTTGGCTCAAATTTTGACGTTTTCTTTGGAAATTGAGCCAAAAACGGGGTTTTGTCGCCAAATCCGGTACTTGCCAGCCTCTCTGTTGATTGTCTTTGTCATTTTCGTGCTCAGCCTGATAGGTTACAACAGAATATGTCCAAAGGCTCCAAGAAATCTCGGTGAAAGGCTCCAATTTGACGAAATAATCACAGAATTGACATTACAAGCAAATTCTAAGCATTTCTGTGCATTTGTCGCAAAAATCGGTACTTACCACTAAATTGCTTGATCCCCTTGGGCATTTTTTTGCTCAGCCTGACAGGATACAACAAAATATGGCCAAGGGATCCAATGGGAGTCGGTGAAAGCTTCGAATTTGGCCACATTTGGCCCAAATTTTGACGTTTTCTTTGGAAATTGAGCCAAAAACGGGGTTTTGTCGCCAAATCCGGTACTTGCCAGCCTCTCTGTTGACTGTCTTTGTCGTTTTCGTGCTCAGCCTGACAGGATACAACAAAATAGGGCCAAGGGATCCAAGAGGAGTTGGTGAAAGCCTCGAATTTGGCCACATTTGGCCCAAATTTCGACGTTTTCTATGGAAATTGAGCAAAAAACGGGGTTTTGTCGCCAAATCCGGTACTTGCCAGCCTCTCTGTTGACTGTCTTTGTCATTTTCGTGCTCAGCCTGATAGGTTACAACAGAATATGTCCAAAGGCTCCAAGAAATCTTGGTGAAAGGCTCCAATTTGACGAAATAATCACAGAATTGACATTACAAGCAAATTCTAAGCATTTCTGTGCATTTGTCGCAAAAATCGGTACTTACCACTGAATTGCTTGATGCCCTTGGGCATTTTTTTGCTCAGCCTGACAGGATACAACAAAATATGGCCAAGGGATCCAATGGGAGTCGGTGAAAGCCTCGAATTTGGCCACATTAGGCCCAAATATCGACGTTTTCTATGGAAATTGAACCAAAAACGGGGTTTTGTCGCCAAATCCGGTACTTGCCAGCCTCTCTGTTGATTGTCTTTGTCATTTTCGTGCTCAGCCTGATAGGTTACAACAGAATATGTCCAAAGGCTCCAAGAAATCTCGGTGAAAGGCTCCAATTTGACGAAATAATCACGGAACTGACATTACAAGCAAATTCTAAGCATTTCTGTGCATTTGTCGCAAAAATCGGTACTTACCACTGAATTGCTTGATCCCCTTGGGCATTTTTTTGCTCAGCCTGACAGGATACAACAAAATATGGCCAAGGGATCCAATGGGAGTCGGTGAAAGCTTCGAATTTGGCCACATTTGGCCCAAATTTTGACGTTTTCTTTGGAAATTGAGCCAAAAACGGGGTTTTGTCGCCAAATCCGGTACTTGCCAGCCTCTCTGTTGACTGTCTTTGTCGTTTTCGTGCTCAGCCTCACAGGATACAACAAAATAGGGCCTAGGGATGCAAGAGGAAAAGGTGAAAGCCTCGATTTTGGCCACATTTGGCCCAAATTTCGACGTTTTCTATGGAAATTGTGCCAAAAACGGGGTTTTGTCGCCAAATCCGGTACTTGCCAGCCTCTCTGTTGACTGTCTTTGTCGTTTTCGTGCTCAGCTTGACAGGATACAACAAAATAGGGCCAAGGGATCCAAGAGGAGTCGGTGAAAGCCTCGAATTTGGCCACATTTGGTCCAAATTTCGACGTTTTCTATGGAAATTGAGCCAAAAACGGGGATTTGTCGCCAAATCCGGTACTTGCCAGCCTCTCTGTTGACTGTCTTTGTCGTTTTCGTGCTCAGCCTGACAGGATACAACAAAATAGGGCCAAGGGATCCAAGAGGAGTCGGTGAAAGCCTCGAATTTGGCCACATTTGGCCCAAATTTCGACGTTTTCTATGGAAATTGAGCCAAAAACGGGGTTTTGTCGCCAAATCCGGTACTTGCCAGCCTCTCTGTTGATTGTCTTTGTCATTTTCGTGCTCAGCCTGATAGGTTACAACAGAATATGTCCAAAGGCTCCAAGAAATCTCGGTGAAAGGCTCCAATTTGACGAAATAATCACGGAATTGACATTACAAGCAAATTCTAAGAATTTCTGTGCATTTGTCGCAAAAATCGGTACTTACCACTGAATTACTTGATGCCCTTGGGCATTTTTTTGCTCAGCCTGACAGGATACAACAAAATATGGCCAAGGGATCCAATGGGAGTTGGTGAAAGCTTCGAATTTGGCCACATTTGGCCCAAATTTCGACGTTTTCTATGGAAATTGAGCCAAAAATGGGGTTTTGTCGCCAAATCCGGTACTTGCCAGCCTCTCTGTTGATTGTCTTTGTCATTTTCGTGCTCAGCCTGATAGGTTACAACAGAATATGTCCAAAGGCTCCAAGAAATCTCGGTGAAAGGCTCCAATTTGACGAAATAATCACAGAATTGACATTACAAGCAAATTCTAAGCATTTCTGTGCATTTGTCGCAAAAATCGGTACTTACCACTGAATTGCTTGATCCCCTTGGGCATTTTTTTGCTCAGCCTGACAGGATACAACAAAATATGGCCAAGGGATCCAATGGGAGTTGGTGAAAGCTTCGAATTTGCCCACATTTGGCCCAAATTTTGACGTTTTCTATGGAAATCGAGCCAAAAACGGGGTTTTGTCGCCAAATCCGGTACTTGCCAGCCTCTCTGTTGACTGTCTTTGTCGTTTTCGTGCTCAGCCTGACAGGATACAACAAAATAGGGCCAAGGGATCCAAGAGGAGTTGGTGAAAGCCTCGAATTTGGCCACATTTGGCCCAAATTTCGACGTTTTCTATGGAAATTGAGCAAAAAACGGGGTTTTGTCGCCAAATCCGGTACTTGCCAGCCTCTCTGTTAACTGTCTTTGTCATTTTCGTGCTCAGCCTGATAGGTTACAACAGAATATGTCCAAAGGCTCCAAGAAATCTCGGTGAAAGGCTCCAATTTGACGAAATAATCACAGAATTGACATTACAAGCAAATTCCAAGCATTTCTGTGCATTTGTCGCAAAAATCGGTACTTACCACTGAATTGCTTGATGCCCTTGGGCATTTTTTTGCTCAGCCTGACAGGATACAACAAAATATGGCCAAGGGATCCAATGGGAGTCGGTGAAAGCCTCGAATTTGGCCACATTAGGCCCAAATTTCGACCTTTTCTATGGAAATTGAACCAAAAACGGGGTTTTGTCGCCAAATCCGGTACTTGCCAGCCTCTCTGTTGATTGTCTTTGTCATTTTCGTGCTCAGCCTGATAGGTTACAACAGAATATGTCCAAAGGCTCCAAGAAATCTCGGTGAAAGGCTCCAATTTGACGAAATAATCACGGAATTGACATTACAAGCAAATTCTAAGCATTTCTGTGCATTTGTCGCAAAAATCGGTACTTACCACTGAATTACTTGATGCCCTTGCGCATTTTTTTGCTCAGCCTGACAGGATACAACAAAATATGGCCAAGGGATCCAATGGGAGTTGGTGAAAGCTTCGAATTTGGCCACATTTGGCCCAAATTTCGACGTTTTCTATGGAAATTGAGCCAAAAACGGGGTTTTGTCGCCAAATCCGGTACTTGCCAGCCTCTCTGTTGACTGTCTTTGTCGTTTTCGTGCTCAGCCTGACAGGATACAACAAAATAGGGCCAAGGGATCCAAGAGGAGTCGGTGAAAGCCTCGAATTTGGCCACATTTGGCCCAAATTTCGACGTTTTCTATGGAAATTGAGCCAAAAATGGGGTTTTGTCGCCAAATCCGGTACTTGCCAGCCTCTCTGTTGATTGTCTTTGTCATTTTCGTGCTCAGCCTGATAGGTTACAACAGAATATGTCCAAAGGCTCCAAGAAATCTCGGTGAAAGGCTCCAATTTGACGAAATAATCACGGAACTGACATTACAAGCAAATTCTAAGCATTTCTGTGCATTTGTCGCAAAAATCGGTACTTACCACTGAATTGCTTGATGCCCTTGGGCATTTTTTTGCTCAGCCTGACAGGATACATCAAAATATGGCCAAGGGATTCAATGGGAGTCGGTTAAAGCTTCGAATTTGCCCACATTTGGCCCAAATTTTGACGTTTTCTTTGGAAATTGAGCCAAAAACGGGGTTTTGTCGCCAAATCCGGTACTTGCCAGCCTCTCTGTTGATTGTCTTTGTCATTTTCGTGCTCAGCCTGATAGGTTACAACAGAATATGTCCAAAGGCTCCAAGAAATCTCGGTGAAAGGCTCCAATTTGACGAAATAATCACAGAATTGACATTACAAGCAAATTCTAAGCATTTCTGTGCATTTGTCGCAAAAATCGGTACTTACCACTAAATTGCTTGATCCCCTTGGGCATTTTTTTGCTCAGCCTGACAGGATACAACAAAATATGGCCAAGGGATCCAATGGGAGTCGGTGAAAGCTTCGAATTTGGCCACATTTGGCCCAAATTTTGACGTTTTCTTTGGAAATTGAGCCAAAAACGGGGTTTTGTCGCCAAATCCGGTACTTGCCAGCCTCTCTGTTGACTGTCTTTGTCGTTTTCGTGCTCAGCCTGACAGGATACAACAAAATAGGACCAAAGGATCCAAGAGGAGTCGGTGAAAGCCTCGAATTTGGCCACATTTGGCCCAAATTTCGACGTTTTCTATGGAAATTGAGCCAAAAATGGGGTTTTGTCGCCAAATCCGGTACTTGCCAGCCTCTCTGTTGATTGTCTTTGTCATTTTCGTGCTCAGCCTGATAGGTTACAACAGAATATGTCCAAAGGCTCCAAGAAATCTCGGTGAAAGGCTCCAATTTGACGAAATAATCACAGAATTGACATTACAAGCAAATTCTAAGCATTTCTGTGCATTTGTCGCAAAAATCGGTACTTACCACTAAATTGCTTGATCCCCTTGGGCATTTTTTTGCTCAGCCTGACAGGATACAACAAAATATGGCCAAGGGATCCAATGGGAGTCGGTGAAAGCTTCGAATTTGCCCACATTTGGCCCAAATTTTGACGTTTTCTTTGGAAATTGAGCCAAAAACGGGGTTTTGTCGCCAAATCCGGTACTTGCCAGCCTCTCTGTTGACTGTCTTTGTCGTTTTCGTGCTCAGCCTGACAGGATACAACAAAATAGGGCCAAGGGATCCAAGAGGAGTTGGTGAAAGCCTCGAATTTGGCCACATTTGGCCCAAATTTCGACGTTTTCTATGGAAATTGAGCAAAAAACGGGGTTTTGTCGCCAAATCCGGTACTTGCCAGCCTCTCTGTTGACTGTCTTTGTCATTTTCGTGCTCAGCCTGATAGGTTACAACAGAATATGTCCAAAGGCTCCAAGAAATCTCGGTGAAAGGCTCCAATTTGACGAAATAATCACAGAATTGACATTACAAGCAAATTCTAAGCATTTCTGTGCATTTGTCGCAAAAATCGGTACTTACCACTGAATTGCTTGATGCCCTTGGGCATTTTTTTGCTCAGCCTGACAGGATACAACAAAATATGGCCAAGGGATCCAATGGGAG
Source organism: Hydra viridissima (assembly GCF_058129835.1). Lineage (NCBI taxonomy): Eukaryota > Metazoa > Cnidaria > Hydrozoa > Anthoathecata > Hydridae > Hydra > Hydra viridissima. Next base: position 24,979 of record NW_028324327.1, read on the forward strand.
TCGGTGAAAGCCTCGAATTTGGCCACATTAGGCCCAAATATCGACGTTTTCTATGGAAATTGAACCAAAAACGGGGTTTTGTCGCCAAATCCGGTACTTGCCAGCCTCTCTGTTGATTGTCTTTGTCATTTTCGTGCTCAGCCTGATAGGTTACAACAGAATATGTCCAAAGGCTCCAAGAAATCTCGGTGAAAGGCTCCAATTTGACGAAATAATCACGGAATTGACATTACAAGCAAATTCTAAGAATTTCTGTGCATTTGTCGCAAAAATCGGTACTTACCACTGAATTACTTGATGCCCTTGCGCATTTTTTTGCTCAGCCTGACAGGATACAACAAAATATGGCCAAGGGATCCAATGGGAGTCGGTGAAAGCTTCGAATTTGGCCACATTTGGCCCAAATTTCGACGTTTTCTATGGAAATTGAGCCAAAAACGGGGTTTTGTCGCCAAATCCGGTACTTGCCAGCCTCTCTGTTGACTGTCTTTGTCGTTTTCGTGCTCAGCCTGACAGGATACAACAAAATAGGGCCAAGGGATCCAATGGGAGTCGGTGAAAGCCTCGAATTTGGCCACATTTGGCCCAAATTTCGACCTTTTCTATGGAAATTGAGCCAAAAACGGGGTTTTGTCGCCAAATCCGGTACTTGCCAGCCTCTCTGTTGATTGTCTTTGTCATTTTCGTGCTCAGCCTGATAGGTTACAACAGAATATGTCCAAAGGCTCCAAGAAATCTTGGTGAAAGGCTCCAATTTGACGAAATAATCACGGAACTGATATTACAAGCAAATTCTAAGCATTTCTGTGCATTTGTCGCAAAAATCGGTACTTACCACTGAATTACTTGATGCCCTTGGGCAATTTTTTGCTCAGCCTGACAGGATACAACAAAATATGGCCAAGGGATCCAATGGGAGTTGGTGAAAGCTTCGAATTTGGCCACATTTGGCCCAAATTTCGACGTTTTCTATGGAAATTGAGCCAAAAATGGGGTTTTGTCGCCAAATCCGGTACTTGCCAGCCTCTCTGTTGATTGTCTTTGTCATTTTCGTGCTCAGCCTGATAGGTTACAACAGAATATGTCCAAAGGCTCCAAGAAATCTCGGTGAAAGGCTCCAATTTGACGAAATAATCACAGAATTGACATTACAAGCAAATTCTAAGCATTTCTGTGCATTTGTCGCAAAAATCGGTACTTACCACTGAATTGCTTGATCCCCTTGGGCATTTTTTTGCTCAGCCTGACAGGATACAACAAAATATGGCCAAGGGATCCAATGGGAGTCGGTGAAAGCTTCGAATTTGCCCACATTTGGCCCAAATTTTGACGTTTTCTTTGGAAATTGAGCCAAAAACGGGGTTTTGTCGCTAAATCCGGTACTTGCCAGCCTCTCTGTTGACTGTCTTTGTCGTTTTCGTGCTCAGCCTGACAGGATACAACAAAATAGGGCCAAGGGATCCAAGAGGAGTTGGTGAAAGCCTCGAATTTGGCCACATTTGGCCCAAATTTCGACGTTTTCTATGGAAATTGAGCAAAAAACGGGGTTTTGTCGCCAAATCCGGTACTTGCCAGCCTCTCTGTTGACTGTCTTTGTCATTTTCGTGCTCAGCCTGATAGGTTACAACAGAATATGTCCAAAGGCTCCAAGAAATCTCGGTGAAAGGCTCCAATTTGACGAAATAATCACAGAATTGACATTACAAGCAAATTCTAAGCATTTCTGTGCATTTGTCGCAAAAATCGGTACTTACCACTGAATTGCTTGATGCCCTTGGGCATTTTTTTGCTCAGCCTGACAGGATACAACAAAATATGGCCAAGGGATCCAATGGGAGTCGGTGAAAGCTTCGAATTTGGCCACATTTGGCCCAAATTTCGACGTTTTCTATGGAAATTGAGCCAAAAATGGGGTTTTGTCGCCAAATCCGGTACTTGCCAGCCTCTCTGTTGATTGTCTTTGTCATTTTCGTGCTCAGCCTGATAGGTTACAACAGAATATGTCCAAAGGCTCCAAGAAATCTCGGTGAAAGGCTCCAATTTGACGAAATAATCACAGAATTGACATTACAAGCAAATTCTAAGCATTTCTGTGCATTTGTCGCAAAAATCGGTACTTACCACTGAATTACTTGATGCCCTTGCGCATTTTTTTGCTCAGCCTGACAGGATACAACAAAATATGGCCAAGGGATCCAATGGGAGTCGGTGAAAGCTTCGAATTTGGCCACATTTGGCCCAAATTTCGACGTTTTCTATGGAAATTGAGCCAAAAACGGGGTTTTGTCGCCAAATCCGGTACTTGCCAGCCTCTCTGTTGACTGTCTTTGTCGTTTTCGTGCTCAGCCTGACAGGATACAACAAAATAGGGCCAAGGGATCCAATGGGAGTCGGTGAAAGCCTCGAATTTGGCCACATTTGGCCCAAATTTCGACGTTTTCTATGGAAATTGAGCCAAAAACGGGGTTTTGTCGCCAAATCCGGTACTTGCCAGCCTCTCTGTTGACTGTCTTTGTCGTTTTCGTGCTCAGCCTGACTGGATACAACAAAATAGGGCCAAGGGATCCAAGAGGAGTCGGTGAAAGCCTCGAATTTGGCCACATTTGGTCCAAATTTCGACGTTTTCTATGGAAATTGAGCCAAAAACGGGGATTTGTCGCCAAATCCGGTACTTGCCAGCCTCTCTGTTGACTGTCTTTGTCGTTTTCGTGCTCAGCCTGACAGGATACAACAAAATAGGGCCAAGGGATCCAATGGGAGTCGGTGAAAGCCTCGAATTTGGCCACATTTGGCCCAAATTTCGACGTTTTCTATGGAAATTGAGCCAAAAACGGGGTTTTGTCGCCAAATCCGGTACTTGCCAGCCTCTCTGTTGATTGTCTTTGTCATTTTCGTGCTCAGCCTGATAGGTTACAACAGAATATGTCCAAAGGCTCCAAGAAATCTCGGTGAAAGGCTCCAATTTGACGAAATAATCACGGAATTGACATTACAAGCAAATTCTAAGAATTTCTGTGCATTTGTCGCATAAATCGGTACTTACCACTGAATTACTTGATGCCCTTGGGCATTTTTTTGCTCAGCCTGACAGGATACAACAAAATATGGCCAAGGGATCCAATGGGAGTTGGTGAAAGCTTCGAATTTGGCCACATTTGGCCCAAATTTCGACGTTTTCTATGGAAATTGAGCCAAAAATGGGGTTTTGTCGCCAAATCCGGTACTTGCCGGCCTCTCTGTTGATTGTCTTTGTCATTTTCGTGCTCAGCCTGATAGGTTACAACAGAATATGTCCAAAGGCTCCAAGAAATCTCGGTGAAAGGCTCCAATTTGACGAAATAATCACAGAATTGACATTACAAGCAAATTCTAAGCATTTCTGTGCATTTGTCGCAAAAATCGGTACTTACCACTGAATTGCTTGATCCCCTTGGGCATTTTTTTGCTCAGCCTGACAGGATACAACAAAATATGGCCAAGGGATCCAATGGGAGTTGGTGAAAGCTTCGAATTTGGCCACATTTGGCCCAAATTTCGACGTTTTCTATGGAAATTGAGCCAAAAACGGGGTTTTGTCGCCAAATCCGGTACTTGCCAGCCTCTCTGTTGACTGTCTTTGTCGTTTTCGTGCTCAGCCTGACAGGATACAACAAAATAGGGCCAAGGGATCCAAGAGGAGTCGGTGAAAGCCTCGAATTTGGCCACATTTGGCCCAAATTTCGACGTTTTCTATGGAAATTGAGCCAAAAATGGGGTTTTGTCGCCAAATCCGGTACTTGCCAGCCTCTCTGTTGATTGTCTTTGTCATTTTCGTGCTCAGTATGATAGGTTACAACAGAATATGTCCAAAGGCTCCAAGAAATCTCGGTGAAAGGCTCCAATTTGTCGAAATAATCACGGAACTGACATTACAAGCAAATTCTAAGCATTTCTGTGCATTTGTCGCAAAAATCGGTACTTACCACTGAATTGCTTGATGCCCTTGGGCATTTTTTTGCTCAGCCTGACAGGATACATCAAAATATGGCCAAGGGATTCAATAAGAGTTGGTTAAAGCGTCGAATTTGCCCACATTTGGCCCAAATTTTGACGTTTTCTTTGGAAATTGAGCCAAAAACGGGGTTTTGTCGCCAAATCCGGTACTTGCCAGCCTCTCTGTTGATTGTCTTTGTCATTTTCGTGCTCAGCCTGATAGGTTACAACAGAATATGTCCAAAGGCTCCAAGAAATCTCGGTGAAAGGCTCCAATTTGACGAAATAATCACAGAATTGACATTACAAGCAAATTCTAAGCATTTCTGTGCATTTGTCGCAAAAATCGGTACTTACCACTGAATTGCTTGATCCCCTTGGGCATTTTTTTGCTCAGCCTGACAGGATACAACAAAATATGGCCAAGGGATCCAATGGGAGTCGGTGAAAGCTTCGAATTTGGCCACATTTGGCCCAAATTTTGACGTTTTCTTTGGAAATTGAGCCAAAAACGGGGTTTTGTCGCCAAATCCGGTACTTGCCAGCCTCTCTGTTGACTGTCTTTGTCGTTTTCGTGCTCAGCCTGACAGGATACAACAAAATAGGGCCAAGGGATCCAAGAGGAGTTGGTGAAAGCCTCGAATTTGGCCACATTTGGCCCAAATTTCGACGTTTTCTATGGAAATTGAGCAAAAAACGGGGTTTTGTCGCCAAATCCGGTACTTGCCAGCCTCTCTGTTGACTGTCTTTGTCATTTTCGTGCTCAGCCTGATAGGTTACAACAGAATATGTCCAAAGGCTCCAAGAAATCTTGGTGAAAGGCTCCAATTTGACGAAATAATCACAGAATTGACATTACAAGCAAATTCTAAGCATTTCTGTGCATTTGTCGCAAAAATCGGTACTTACCACTGAATTGCTTGATGCCCTTGGGCATTTTTTTGCTCAGCCTGACAGGATACAACAAAATATGGCCAAGGGATCCAATGGGAGTCGGTGAAAGCCTCGAATTTGGCCACATTAGGCCCAAATATCGACGTTTTCTATGGAAATTGAACCAAAAACGGGGTTTTGTCGCCAAATCCGGTACTTGCCAGCCTCTCTGTTGATTGTCTTTGTCATTTTCGTGCTCAGCCTGATAGGTTACAACAGAATATGTCCAAAGGCTCCAAGAAATCTCGGTGAAAGGCTCCAATTTGACGAAATAATCACGGAACTGACATTACAAGCAAATTCTAAGCATTTCTGTGCATTTGTCGCAAAAATCGGTACTTACCACTGAATTGCTTGATCCCCTTGGGCATTTTTTTGCTCAGCCTGACAGGATACAACAAAATATGGCCAAGGGATCCAATGGGAGTCGGTGAAAGCTTCGAATTTGGCCACATTTGGCCCAAATTTTGACGTTTTCTTTGGAAATTGAGCCAAAAACGGGGTTTTGTCGCCAAATCCGGTACTTGCCAGCCTCTCTGTTGACTGTCTTTGTCGTTTTCGTGCTCAGCCTCACAGGATACAACAAAATAGGGCCTAGGGATGCAAGAGGAAAAGGTGAAAGCCTCGATTTTGGCCACATTTGGCCCAAATTTCGACGTTTTCTATGGAAATTGTGCCAAAAACGGGGTTTTGTCGCCAAATCCGGTACTTGCCAGCCTCTCTGTTGACTGTCTTTGTCGTTTTCGTGCTCAGCTTGACAGGATACAACAAAATAGGGCCAAGGGATCCAAGAGGAGTCGGTGAAAGCCTCGAATTTGGCCACATTTGGTCCAAATTTCGACGTTTTCTATGGAAATTGAGCCAAAAACGGGGATTTGTCGCCAAATCCGGTACTTGCCAGCCTCTCTGTTGACTGTCTTTGTCGTTTTCGTGCTCAGCCTGACAGGATACAACGAAATAGGGCCAAGGGATCCAAGAGGAGTCGGTGAAAGCCTCGAATTTGGCCACATTTGGCCCAAATTTCGACGTTTTCTATGGAAATTGAGCCAAAAACGGGGTTTTGTCGCCAAATCCGGTACTTGCCAGCCTCTCTGTTGATTGTCTTTGTCATTTTCGTGCTCAGCCTGATAGGTTACAACAGAATATGTCCAAAGGCTCCAAGAAATCTCGGTGAAAGGCTCCAATTTGACGAAATAATCACGGAATTGACATTACAAGCAAATTCTAAGAATTTCTGTGCATTTGTCGCAAAAATCGGTACTTACCACTGAATTACTTGATGCCCTTGGGCATTTTTTTGCTCAGCCTGACAGGATACAACAAAATATGGCCAAGGGATCCAATGGGAGTTGGTGAAAGCTTCGAATTTGGCCACATTTGGCCCAAATTTCGACGTTTTCTATGGAAATTGAGCCAAAAATGGGGTTTTGTCGCCAAATCCGGTACTTGCCAGCCTCTCTGTTGATTGTCTTTGTCATTTTCGTGCTCAGCCTGATAGGTTACAACAGAATATGTCCAAAGGCTCCAAGAAATCTCGGTGAAAGGCTCCAATTTGACGAAATAATCACAGAATTGACATTACAAGCAAATTCTAAGCATTTCTGTGCATTTGTCGCAAAAATCGGTACTTACCACTGAATTGCTTGATCCCCTTGGGCATTTTTTTGCTCAGCCTGACAGGATACAACAAAATATGGCCAAGGGATCCAATGGGAGTTGGTGAAAGCTTCGAATTTGCCCACATTTGGCCCAAATTTTGACGTTTTCTATGGAAATCGAGCCAAAAACGGGGTTTTGTCGCCAAATCCGGTACTTGCCAGCCTCTCTGTTGACTGTCTTTGTCGTTTTCGTGCTCAGCCTGACAGGATACAACAAAATAGGGCCAAGGGATCCAAGAGGAGTTGGTGAAAGCCTCGAATTTGGCCACATTTGGCCCAAATTTCGACGTTTTCTATGGAAATTGAGCAAAAAACGGGGTTTTGTCGCCAAATCCGGTACTTGCCAGCCTCTCTGTTAACTGTCTTTGTCATTTTCGTGCTCAGCCTGATAGGTTACAACAGAATATGTCCAAAGGCTCCAAGAAATCTCGGTGAAAGGCTCCAATTTGACGAAATAATCACAGAATTGACATTACAAGCAAATTCTAAGCATTTCTGTGCATTTGTCGCAAAAATCGGTACTTACCACTGAATTGCTTGATGCCCTTGGGCATTTTTTTGCTCAGCCTGACAGGATACAACAAAATATGGCCAAGGGATCCAATGGGAGTCGGTGAAAGCCTCGAATTTGGCCACATTAGGCCCAAATTTCGACCTTTTCTATGGAAATTGAACCAAAAACGGGGTTTTGTCGCCAAATCCGGTACTTGCCAGCCTCTCTGTTGATTGTCTTTGTCATTTTCGTGCTCAGCCTGATAGGTTACAACAGAATATGTCCAAAGGCTCCAAGAAATCTCGGTGAAAGGCTCCAATTTGACGAAATAATCACGGAATTGACATTACAAGCAAATTCTAAGCATTTCTGTGCATTTGTCGCAAAAATCGGTACTTACCACTGAATTACTTGATGCCCTTGCGCATTTTTTTGCTCAGCCTGACAGGATACAACAAAATATGGCCAAGGGATCCAATGGGAGTTGGTGAAAGCTTCGAATTTGGCCACATTTGGCCCAAATTTCGACGTTTTCTATGGAAATTGAGCCAAAAACGGGGTTTTGTCGCCAAATCCGGTACTTGCCAGCCTCTCTGTTGACTGTCTTTGTCGTTTTCGTGCTCAGCCTGACAGGATACAACAAAATAGGGCCAAGGGATCCAAGAGGAGTCGGTGAAAGCCTCGAATTTGGCCACATTTGGCCCAAATTTCGACGTTTTCTATGGAAATTGAGCCAAAAATGGGGTTTTGTCGCCAAATCCGGTACTTGCCAGCCTCTCTGTTGATTGTCTTTGTCATTTTCGTGCTCAGCCTGATAGGTTACAACAGAATATGTCCAAAGGCTCCAAGAAATCTCGGTGAAAGGCTCCAATTTGACGAAATAATCACGGAACTGACATTACAAGCAAATTCTCAGCATTTCTGTGCATTTGTCGCAAAAATCGGTACTTACCACTGAATTGCTTGATGCCCTTGGGCATTTTTTTGCTCAGCCTGACAGGATACATCAAAATATGGCCAAGGGATTCAATGGGAGTCGGTTAAAGCTTCGAATTTGCCCACATTTGGCCCAAATTTTGACGTTTTCTTTGGAAATTGAGCCAAAAATGGGGTTTTGTCGCCAAATCCGGTACTTGCCAGCCTCTCTGTTGATTGTCTTTGTCATTTTCGTGCTCAGCCTGATAGGTTACAACAGAATATGTCCAAAGGCTCCAAGAAATCTCGGTGAAAGGCTCCAATTTGACGAAATAATCACAGAATTGACATTACAAGCAAATTCTAAGCATTTCTGTGCATTTGTCGCAAAAATCGGTACTTACCACTAAATTGCTTGATCCCCTTGGGCATTTTTTTGCTCAGCCTGACAGGATACAACAAAATATGGCCAAGGGATCCAATGGGAGTCGGTGAAAGCTTCGAATTTGGCCACATTTGGCCCAAATTTTGACGTTTTCTTTGGAAATTGAGCCAAAAACGGGGTTTTGTCGCCAAATCCGGTACTTGCCAGCCTCTCTGTTGACTGTCTTTGTCGTTTTCGTGCTCAGCCTGACAGGATACAACAAAATAGGACCAAGGGATCCAAGAGGAGTCGGTGAAAGCCTCGAATTTGGCCACATTTGGCCCAAATTTCGACGTTTTCTATGGAAATTGAGCCAAAAACGGGGTTTTGTCGCCAAATCCGGTACTTGCCAGCCTCTCTGTTGATTGTCTTTGTCATTTTCGTGCTCAGCCTGATAGGTTACAACAGAATATGTCCAAAGGCTCCAAGAAATCTCGGTGAAAGGCTCCAATTTGACGAAATAATCACAGAATTGACATTACAAGCAAATTCTAAGCATTTCTGTGCATTTGTCGCAAAAATCGGTACTTACCACTAAATTGCTTGATCCCCTTGGGCATTTTTTTGCTCAGCCTGACAGGATACAACAAAATATGGCCAAGGGATCCAATGGGAGTCGGTGAAAGCTTCGAATTTGGCCACATTTGGCCCAAATTTTGACGTTTTCTTTGGAAATTGAGCCAAAAACGGGGTTTTGTCGCCAAATCCGGTACTTGCCAGCCTCTCTGTTGACTGTCTTTGTCGTTTTCGTGCTCAGCCTGACAGGATACAACAAAATAGGGCCAAGGGATCCAAGAGGAGTTGGTGAAAGCCTCGAATTTGGCCACATTTGGCCCAAATTTCGACGTTTTCTATGGAAATTGAGCAAAAAACGGGGTTTTGTCGCCAAATCCGGTACTTGCCAGCCTCTCTGTTGACTGTCTTTGTCATTTTCGTGCTCAGCCTGATAGGTTACAACAGAATATGTCCAAAGGCTCCAAGAAATCTCGGTGAAAGGCTCCAATTTGACGAAATAATCACAGAATTGACATTACAAGCAAATTCTAAGCATTTCTGTGCATTTGTCGCAAAAATCGGTACTTACCACTGAATTGCTTGATGCCCTTGGGCATTTTTTTGCTCAGCCTGACAGGATACAACAAAATATGGCCAAGGGATCCAATGGGAGTCGGTGAAAGCCTCGAATTTGGCCACATTAGGCCCAAATTTCGACCTTTTCTATGGAAATTGAACCAAAAACGGGGTTTTGTCGCCAAATCCGGTACTTGCCAGCCTCTCTGTTGATTGTCTTTGTCATTTTCGTGCTCAGCCTGATAGGTTACAACAGAATATGTCCAAAGGCTCCAAGAAATCTCGGTGAAAGGCTCCAATTTGACGAAATAATCACGGAATTGACATTACAAGCAAATTCTAAGAATTTCTGTGCATTTGTCGCAAAAATCGGTACTTACCACTGAATTACTTGATGCCCTTGCGCATTTTTTTGCTCAGCCTGACAGGATACAACAAAATATGGCCAAGGGATCCAATGGGAGTCGGTGAAAGCTTCGAATTTGGCCACATTTGGCCCAAATTTCGACGTTTTCTATGGAAATTGAGCCAAAAACGGGGTTTTGTCGCCAAATCCGGTACTTGCCAGCCTCTCTGTTCACTGTCTTTGTCGTTTTCGTGCTCAGCCTGACAGGATACAACAAAATAGGGCCAAGGGATCCAATGGGAGTCGGTGAAAGCCTCGAATTTGGCCACATTTGGCCCAAATTTCGACGTTTTCTATGGAAATTGAGCCAAAAACGGGGTTTTGTCGCCAAATCCGGTACTTGCCAGCCTCTCTGTTGATTGTCTTTGTCATTTTCGTGCTCAGCCTGATAGGTTACAACAGAATATGTCCAAAGGCTCCAAGAAATCTCGGTGAAAGGCTCCAATTTGACGAAATAATCACGGAACTGACATTACAAGCAAATTCTAAGCATTTCTGTGCATTTGTCGCAAAAATCGGTACTTACCACTGAATTGCTTGATCCCCTTGGGCATTTTTTTGCTCAGCCTGACAGGATACAACAAAATATGGCCAAGGGATCCAATGGGAGTCGGTGAAAGCTTCGAATTTGGCCACATTTGGCCCAAATTTTGACGTTTTCTTTGGAAATTGAGCCAAAAACGGGGTTTTGTCGCCAAATCCGGTACTTGCCAGCCTCTCTGTTGACTGTCTTTGTCGTTTTCGTGCTCAGCCTCACAGGATACAACAAAATAGGGCCTAGGGATGCAAGAGGAAAAGGTGAAAGCCTCGATTTTGGCCACATTTGGCCCAAATTTCGACGTTTTCTATGGAAATTGTGCCAAAAACGGGGTTTTGTCGCCAAATCCGGTACTTGCCAGCCTCTCTGTTGACTGTCTTTGTCGTTTTCGTGCTCAGCCTGACAGGATACAACAAAATAGGGCCAAGGGATCCAAGAGGAGTCGGTGAAAGCCTCGAATTTGGCCACATTTGGCCCAAATTTCGACGTTTTCTATGGAAATTGAGCCAAAAATGGGGTTTTGTCGCCAAATCCGGTACTTGCCAGCCTCTCTGTTGATTGTCTTTGTCATTTTCGTGCTCAGTATGATAGGTTACAACAGAATATGTCCAAAGGCTCCAAGAAATCTCGGTGAAAGGCTCCAATTTGACGAAATAATCACGGAACTGACATTACAAGCAAATTCTAAGCATTTCTGTGCATTTGTCGCAAAAATCGGTACTTACCACTGAATTGCTTGATGCCCTTGGGCATTTTTTTGCTCAGCCTGACAGGATACATCAAAATATGGCCAAGGGATTCAATAAGAGTTGGTTAAAGCGTCGAATTTGCCCACATTTGGCTCAAATTTTGACGTTTTCTTTGGAAATTGAGCCAAAAACGGGGTTTTGTCGCCAAATCCGGTACTTGCCAGCCTCTCTGTTGATTGTCTTTGTCATTTTCGTGCTCAGCCTGATAGGTTACAACAGAATATGTCCAAAGGCTCCAAGAAATCTCGGTGAAAGGCTCCAATTTGACGAAATAATCACAGAATTGACATTACAAGCAAATTCTAAGCATTTCTGTGCATTTGTCGCAAAAATCGGTACTTACCACTAAATTGCTTGATCCCCTTGGGCATTTTTTTGCTCAGCCTGACAGGATACAACAAAATATGGCCAAGGGATCCAATGGGAGTCGGTGAAAGCTTCGAATTTGGCCACATTTGGCCCAAATTTTGACGTTTTCTTTGGAAATTGAGCCAAAAACGGGGTTTTGTCGCCAAATCCGGTACTTGCCAGCCTCTCTGTTGACTGTCTTTGTCGTTTTCGTGCTCAGCCTGACAGGATACAACAAAATAGGGCCAAGGGATCCAAGAGGAGTTGGTGAAAGCCTCGAATTTGGCCACATTTGGCCCAAATTTCGACGTTTTCTATGGAAATTGAGCAAAAAACGGGGTTTTGTCGCCAAATCCGGTACTTGCCAGCCTCTCTGTTGACTGTCTTTGTCATTTTCGTGCTCAGCCTGATAGGTTACAACAGAATATGTCCAAAGGCTCCAAGAAATCTTGGTGAAAGGCTCCAATTTGACGAAATAATCACAGAATTGACATTACAAGCAAATTCTAAGCATTTCTGTGCATTTGTCGCAAAAATCGGTACTTACCACTGAATTGCTTGATGCCCTTGGGCATTTTTTTGCTCAGCCTGACAGGATACAACAAAATATGGCCAAGGGATCCAATGGGAGTCGGTGAAAGCCTCGAATTTGGCCACATTAGGCCCAAATATCGACGTTTTCTATGGAAATTGAACCAAAAACGGGGTTTTGTCGCCAAATCCGGTACTTGCCAGCCTCTCTGTTGATTGTCTTTGTCATTTTCGTGCTCAGCCTGATAGGTTACAACAGAATATGTCCAAAGGCTCCAAGAAATCTCGGTGAAAGGCTCCAATTTGACGAAATAATCACGGAACTGACATTACAAGCAAATTCTAAGCATTTCTGTGCATTTGTCGCAAAAATCGGTACTTACCACTGAATTGCTTGATCCCCTTGGGCATTTTTTTGCTCAGCCTGACAGGATACAACAAAATATGGCCAAGGGATCCAATGGGAGTCGGTGAAAGCTTCGAATTTGGCCACATTTGGCCCAAATTTTGACGTTTTCTTTGGAAATTGAGCCAAAAACGGGGTTTTGTCGCCAAATCCGGTACTTGCCAGCCTCTCTGTTGACTGTCTTTGTCGTTTTCGTGCTCAGCCTCACAGGATACAACAAAATAGGGCCTAGGGATGCAAGAGGAAAAGGTGAAAGCCTCGATTTTGGCCACATTTGGCCCAAATTTCGACGTTTTCTATGGAAATTGTGCCAAAAACGGGGTTTTGTCGCCAAATCCGGTACTTGCCAGCCTCTCTGTTGACTGTCTTTGTCGTTTTCGTGCTCAGCTTGACAGGATACAACAAAATAGGGCCAAGGGATCCAAGAGGAGTCGGTGAAAGCCTCGAATTTGGCCACATTTGGTCCAAATTTCGACGTTTTCTATGGAAATTGAGCCAAAAACGGGGATTTGTCGCCAAATCCGGTACTTGCCAGCCTCTCTGTTGACTGTCTTTGTCGTTTTCGTGCTCAGCCTGACAGGATACAACAAAATAGGGCCAAGGGATCCAAGAGGAGTCGGTGAAAGCCTCGAATTTGGCCACATTTGGCCCAAATTTCGACGTTTTCTATGGAAATTGAGCCAAAAACGGGGTTTTGTCGCCAAATCCGGTACTTGCCAGCCTCTCTGTTGATTGTCTTTGTCATTTTCGTGCTCAGCCTGATAGGTTACAACAGAATATGTCCAAAGGCTCCAAGAAATCTCGGTGAAAGGCTCCAATTTGACGAAATAATCACGGAATTGACATTACAAGCAAATTCTAAGAATTTCTGTGCATTTGTCGCAAAAATCGGTACTTACCACTGAATTACTTGATGCCCTTGGGCATTTTTTTGCTCAGCCTGACAGGATACAACAAAATATGGCCAAGGGATCCAATGGGAGTTGGTGAAAGCTTCGAATTTGGCCACATTTGGCCCAAATTTCGACGTTTTCTATGGAAATTGAGCCAAAAATGGGGTTTTGTCGCCAAATCCGGTACTTGCCAGCCTCTCTGTTGATTGTCTTTGTCGTTTTCGTGCTCAGCCTGATAGGTTACAACAGAATATGTCCAAAGGCTCCAAGAAATCTCGGTGAAAGGCTCCAATTTGACGAAATAATCACAGAATTGACATTACAAGCAAATTCTAAGCATTTCTGTGCATTTGTCGCAAAAATCGGTACTTACCACTGAATTGCTTGATCCCCTTGGGCATTTTTTTGCTCAGCCTGACAGGATACAACAAAATATGGCCAAGGGATCCAATGGGAGTTGGTGAAAGCTTCGAATTTGCCCACATTTGGCCCAAATTTTGACGTTTTCTATGGAAATCGAGCCAAAAACGGGGTTTTGTCGCCAAATCCGGTACTTGCCAGCCTCTCTGTTGACTGTCTTTGTCGTTTTCGTGCTCAGCCTGACAGGATACAACAAAATAGGGCCAAGGGATCCAAGAGGAGTTGGTGAAAGCCTCGAATTTGGCCACATTTGGCCCAAATTTCGACGTTTTCTATGGAAATTGAGCAAAAAACGGGGTTTTGTCGCCAAATCCGGTACTTGCCAGCCTCTCTGTTAACTGTCTTTGTCATTTTCGTGCTCAGCCTGATAGGTTACAACAGAATATGTCCAAAGGCTCCAAGAAATCTCGGTGAAAGGCTCCAATTTGACGAAATAATCACAGAATTGACATTACAAGCAAATTCCAAGCATTTCTGTGCATTTGTCGCAAAAATCGGTACTTACCACTGAATTGCTTGATGCCCTTGGGCATTTTTTTGCTCAGCCTGACAGGATACAACAAAATATGGCCAAGGGATCCAATGGGAGTCGGTGAAAGCCTCGAATTTGGCCACATTAGGCCCAAATTTCGACCTTTTCTATGGAAATTGAACCAAAAACGGGGTTTTGTCGCCAAATCCGGTACTTGCCAGCCTCTCTGTTGATTGTCTTTGTCATTTTCGTGCTCAGCCTGATAGGTTACAACAGAATATGTCCAAAGGCTCCAAGAAATCTCGGTGAAAGGCTCCAATTTGACGAAATAATCACGGAATTGACATTACAAGCAAATTCTAAGCATTTCTGTGCATTTGTCGCAAAAATCGGTACTTACCACTGAATTACTTGATGCCCTTGCGCATTTTTTTGCTCAGCCTGACAGGATACAACAAAATATGGCCAAGGGATCCAATGGGAGTTGGTGAAAGCTTCGAATTTGGCCACATTTGGCCCAAATTTCGACGTTTTCTATGGAAATTGAGCCAAAAACGGGGTTTTGTCGCCAAATCCGGTACTTGCCAGCCTCTCTGTTGACTGTCTTTGTCGTTTTCGTGCTCAGCCTGACAGGATACAACAAAATAGGGCCAAGGGATCCAAGAGGAGTCGGTGAAAGCCTCGAATTTGGCCACATTTGGCCCAAATTTCGACGTTTTCTATGGAAATTGAGCCAAAAATGGGGTTTTGTCGCCAAATCCGGTACTTGCCAGCCTCTCTGTTGATTGTCTTTGTCATTTTCGTGCTCAGCCTGATAGGTTACAACAGAATATGTCCAAAGGCTCCAAGAAATCTCGGTGAAAGGCTCCAATTTGACGAAATAATCACGGAACTGACATTACAAGCAAATTCTAAGCATTTCTGTGCATTTGTCGCAAAAATCGGTACTTACCACTGAATTGCTTGATGCCCTTGGGCATTTTTTTGCTCAGCCTGACAGGATACATCAAAATATGGCCAAGGGATTCAATGGGAGTCGGTTAAAGCTTCGAATTTGCCCACATTTGGCCCAAATTTTGACGTTTTCTTTGGAAATTGAGCCAAAAACGGGGTTTTGTCGCCAAATCCGGTACTTGCCAGCCTCTCTGTTGATTGTCTTTGTCATTTTCGTGCTCAGCCTGATAGGTTACAACAGAATATGTCCAAAGGCTCCAAGAAATCTCGGTGAAAGGCTCCAATTTGACGAAATAATCACAGAATTGACATTACAAGCAAATTCTAAGCATTTCTGTGCATTTGTCGCAAAAATCGGTACTTACCACTAAATTGCTTGATCCCCTTGGGCATTTTTTTGCTCAGCCTGACAGGATACAACAAAATATGGCCAAGGGATCCAATGGGAGTCGGTGAAAGCTTCGAATTTGGCCACATTTGGCCCAAATTTTGACGTTTTCTTTGGAAATTGAGCCAAAAACGGGGTTTTGTCGCCAAATCCGGTACTTGCCAGCCTCTCTGTTGACTGTCTTTGTCGTTTTCGTGCTCAGCCTGACAGGATACAACAAAATAGGACCAAGGGATCCAAGAGGAGTCGGTGAAAGCCTCGAATTTGGCCACATTTGGCCCAAATTTCGACGTTTTCTATGGAAATTGAGCCAAAAACGGGGTTTTGTCGCCAAATCCGGTACTTGCCAGCCTCTCTGTTGATTGTCTTTGTCATTTTCGTGCTCAGCCTGATAGGTTACAACAGAATATGTCCAAAGGCTCCAAGAAATCTCGGTGAAAGGCTCCAATTTGACGAAATAATCACAGAATTGACATTACAAGCAAATTCTAAGCATTTCTGTGCATTTGTCGCAAAAATCGGTACTTACCACTAAATTGCTTGATCCCCTTGGGCATTTTTTTGCTCAGCCTGACAGGATACAACAAAATATGGCCAAGGGATCCAATGGGAGTCGGTGAAAGCTTCGAATTTGCCCACATTTGGCCCAAATTTTGACGTTTTCTTTGGAAATTGAGCCAAAAACGGGGTTTTGTCGCCAAATCCGGTACTTGCCAGCCTCTCTGTTGACTGTCTTTGTCGTTTTCGTGCTCAGCCTGACAGGATACAACAAAATAGGGCCAAGGGATCCAAGAGGAGTTGGTGAAAGCCTCGAATTTGGCCACATTTGGCCCAAATTTCGACGTTTTCTATGGAAATTGAGCAAAAAACGGGGTTTTGTCGCCAAATCCGGTACTTGCCAGCCTCTCTGTTGACTGTCTTTGTCATTTTCGTGCTCAGCCTGATAGGTTACAACAGAATATGTCCAAAGGCTCCAAGAAATCTCGGTGAAAGGCTCCAATTTGACGAAATAATCACAGAATTGACATTACAAGCAAATTCTAAGCATTTCTGTGCATTTGTCGCAAAAATCGGTACTTACCACTGAATTGCTTGATGCCCTTGGGCATTTTTTTGCTCAGCCTGACAGGATACAACAAAATATGGCCAAGGGATCCAATGGGAGTCGGTGAAAGCCTCGAATTTGGCCACATTAGGCCCAAATATCGACGTTTTCTATGGAAATTGAACCAAAAACGGGGTTTTGTCGCCAAATCCGGTACTTGCCAGCCTCTCTGTTGATTGTCTTTGTCATTTTCGTGCTCAGCCTGATAGGTTACAACAGAATATGTCCAAAGGCTCCAAGAAATCTCGGTGAAAGGCTCCAATTTGACGAAATAATCACGGAATTGACATTACAAGCAAATTCTAAGAATTTCTGTGCATTTGTCGCAAAAATCGGTACTTACCACTGAATTACTTGATGCCCTTGCGCATTTTTTTGCTCAGCCTGACAGGATACAACAAAATATGGCCAAGGGATCCAATGGGAGTCGGTGAAAGCTTCGAATTTGGCCACATTTGGCCCAAATTTCGACGTTTTCTATGGAAATTGAGCCAAAAACGGGGTTTTGTCGCCAAATCCGGTACTTGCCAGCCTCTCTGTTGACTGTCTTTGTCGTTTTCGTGCTCAGCCTGACAGGATACAACAAAATAGGGCCAAGGGATCCAAGAGGAGTTGGTGAAAGCCTCGAATTTGGCCACATTTGGCCCAAATTTCGACGTTTTCTATGGAAATTGAGCAAAAAACGGGGTTTTGTTGCCAAATCCGGTACTTGCCAGCCTCTCTGTTGACTGTCTTTGTCATTTTCGTGCTCAGCCTGATAGGTTACAACAGAATATGTCCAAAGGCTCCAAGAAATCTCGGTGAAAGGCTCCAATTTGACGAAATAATCACAGAATTGACATTACAAGCAAATTCTAAGCATTTCTGTGCATTTGTCGCAAAAATCGGTACTTACCACTGAATTGCTTGATGCCCTTGGGCATTTTTTTGCTCAGCCTGACAGGATACAACAAAATATGGCCAAGGGATCCAATGGGAGTCGGTGAAAGCCTCGAATTTGGCCACATTAGGCCCAAATTTCGACCTTTTCTATGGAAATTGAACCAAAAACGGGGTTTTGTCGCCAAATCCGGTACTTGCCAGCCTCTCTGTTGATTGTCTTTGTCATTTTCGTGCTCAGCCTGATAGGTTACAACAGAATATGTCCAAAGGCTCCAAGAAATCTCGGTGAAAGGCTCCAATTTGACGAAATAATCACAGAATTGACATTACAAGCAAATTCTAAGCATTTCTGTGCATTTGTCGCAAAAATCGGTACTTACCACTGAATTACTTGATGCCCTTGCGCATTTTTTTGCTCAGCCTGACAGGATACAACAAAATATGGCCAAGGGATCCAATGGGAGTCGGTGAAAGCTTCGAATTTGGCCACATTTGGCCCAAATTTCGACGTTTTCTATGGAAATTGAGCCAAAAACGGGGTTTTGTCGCCAAATCCGGTACTTGCCAGCCTCTCTGTTGACTGTCTTTGTCGTTTTCGTGCTCAGCCTGACAGGATACAACAAAATAGGGCCAAGGGATCCAATGGGAGTCGGTGAAAGCCTCGAATTTGGCCACATTTGGCCCAAATTTCGACGTTTTCTATGGAAATTGAGCCAAAAACGGGGTTTTGTCGCCAAATCCGGTACTTGCCAGCCTCTCTGTTGATTGTCTTTGTCATTTTCGTGCTCAGCCTGATAGGTTACAACAGAATATGTCCAAAGGCTCCAAGAAATCTCGGTGAAAGGCTCCAATTTGACGAAATAATCACGGAACTGACATTACAAGCAAATTCTAAGCATTTCTGTGCATTTGTCGCAAAAATCGGTACTTACCACTGAATTGCTTGATCCCCTTGCGCATTTTTTTGCTCAGCCTGACAGGATACAACAAAATATGGCCAAGGGATCCAATGGGAGTCGGTGAAAGCTTCGAATTTGGCCACATTTGGCCCAAATTTTGACGTTTTCTTTGGAAATTGAGCCAAAAACGGGGTTTTGTCGCCAAATCCGGTACTTGCCAGCCTCTCTGTTGACTGTCTTTGTCGTTTTCGTGCTCAGCCTCACAGGATACAACAAAATAGGGCCTAGGGATGCAAGAGGAAAAGGTGAAAGCCTCGATTTTGGCCACATTTGGCCCAAATTTCGACGTTTTCTATGGAAATTGTGCCAAAAACGGGGTTTTGTCGCCAAATCCGGTACTTGCCAGCCTCTCTGTTGACTGTCTTTGTCGTTTTCGTGCTCAGCCTGACTGGATACAACAAAATAGGGCCAAGGGATCCAAGAGGAGTCGGTGAAAGCCTCGAATTTGGCCACATTTGGTCCAAATTTCGACGTTTTCTATGGAAATTGAGCCAAAAACGGGGATTTGTCGCCAAATCCGGTACTTGCCAGCCTCTCTGTTGACTGTCTTTGTCGTTTTCGTGCTCAGCCTGACAGGATACAACAAAATAGGGCCAAGGGATCCAATGGGAGTCGGTGAAAGCCTCGAATTTGGCCACATTTGGCCCAAATTTCGACGTTTTCTATGGAAATTGAGCCAAAAACGGGGTTTTGTCGCCAAATCCGGTACTTGCCAGCCTCTCTGTTGATTGTCTTTGTCATTTTCGTGCTCAGCCTGATAGGTTACAACAGAATATGTCCAAAGGCTCCAAGAAATCTCGGTGAAAGGCTCCAATTTGACGAAATAATCACGGAATTGACATTACAAGCAAATTCTAAGAATTTCTGTGCATTTGTCGCATAAATCGGTACTTACCACTGAATTACTTGATGCCCTTGGGCATTTTTTTGCTCAGCCTGACAGGATACAACAAAATATGGCCAAGGGATCCAATGGGAGTTGGTGAAAGCTTCGAATTTGGCCACATTTGGCCCAAATTTCGACGTTTTCTATGGAAATTGAGCCAAAAATGGGGTTTTGTCGCCAAATCCGGTACTTGCCGGCCTCTCTGTTGATTGTCTTTGTCATTTTCGTGCTCAGCCTGATAGGTTACAACAGAATATGTCCAAAGGCTCCAAGAAATCTCGGTGAAAGGCTCCAATTTGACGAAATAATCACAGAATTGACATTACAAGCAAATTCTAAGCATTTCTGTGCATTTGTCGCAAAAATCGGTACTTACCACTGAATTGCTTGATCCCCTTGGGCATTTTTTTGCTCAGCCTGACAGGATACAACAAAATATGGCCAAGGGATCCAATGGGAGTTGGTGAAAGCTTCGAATTTGGCCACATTTGGCCCAAATTTCGACGTTTTCTATGGAAATTGAGCCAAAAACGGGGTTTTGTCGCCAAATCCGGTACTTGCCAGCCTCTCTGTTGACTGTCTTTGTCGTTTTCGTGCTCAGCCTGACAGGATACAACAAAATAGGGCCAAGGGATCCAAGAGGAGTCGGTGAAAGCCTCGAATTTGGCCACATTTGGCCCAAATTTCGACGTTTTCTATGGAAATTGAGCCAAAAATGGGGTTTTGTCGCCAAATCCGGTACTTGCCAGCCTCTCTGTTGATTGTCTTTGTCATTTTCGTGCTCAGTATGATAGGTTACAACAGAATATGTCCAAAGGCTCCAAGAAATCTCGGTGAAAGGCTCCAATTTGACGAAATAATCACGGAACTGACATTACAAGCAAATTCTAAGCATTTCTGTGCATTTGTCGCAAAAATCGGTACTTACCACTGAATTGCTTGATGCCCTTGGGCATTTTTTTGCTCAGCCTGACAGGATACATCAAAATATGGCCAAGGGATTCAATGGGAGTCGGTTAAAGCTTCGAATTTGCCCACATTTGGCCCAAATTTTGACGTTTTCTTTGGAAATTGAGCCAAAAATGGGGTTTTGTCGCCAAATCCGGTACTTGCCAGCCTCTCTGTTGATTGTCTTTGTCATTTTCGTGCTCAGCCTGATAGGTTACAACAGAATATGTCCAAAGGCTCCAAGAAATCTCGGTGAAAGGCTCCAATTTGACGAAATAATCACAGAATTGACATTACAAGCAAATTCTAAGCATTTCTGTGCATTTGTCGCAAAAATCGGTACTTACCACTGAATTGCTTGATGCCCTTGGGCATTTTTTTGCTCAGCCTGACAGGATACAACAAAATATGGCCAAGGGATCCAATGGGAGTCGGTGAAAGCCTCGAATTTGGCCACATTAGGCCCAAATTTCGACCTTTTCTATGGAAATTGAACCAAAAACGGGGTTTTGTCGCCAAATCCGGTACTTGCCAGCCTCTCTGTTGATTGTCTTTGTCATTTTCGTGCTCAGCCTGATAGGTTACAACAGAATATGTCCAAAGGCTCCAAGAAATCTCGGTGAAAGGCTCCAATTTGACGAAATAATCACGGAATTGACATTACAAGCAAATTCTAAGAATTTCTGTGCATTTGTCGCAAAAATCGGTACTTACCACTGAATTACTTGATGCCCTTGCGCATTTTTTTGCTCAGCCTGACAGGATACAACAAAATATGGCCAAGGGATCCAATGGGAGTCGGTGAAAGCTTCGAATTTGGCCACATTTGGCCCAAATTTCGACGTTTTCTATGGAAATTGAGCCAAAAACGGGGTTTTGTCGCCAAATCCGGTACTTGCCAGCCTCTCTGTTCACTGTCTTTGTCGTTTTCGTGCTCAGCCTGACAGGATACAACAAAATAGGGCCAAGGGATCCAATGGGAGTCGGTGAAAGCCTCGAATTTGGCCACATTTGGCCCAAATTTCGACGTTTTCTATGGAAATTGAGCCAAAAACGGGGTTTTGTCGCCAAATCCGGTACTTGCCAGCCTCTCTGTTGATTGTCTTTGTCATTTTCGTGCTCAGCCTGATAGGTTACAACAGAATATGTCCAAAGGCTCCAAGAAATCTCGGTGAAAGGCTCCAATTTGACGAAATAATCACGGAACTGACATTACAAGCAAATTCTAAGCATTTCTGTGCATTTGTCGCAAAAATCGGTACTTACCACTGAATTGCTTGATCCCCTTGGGCATTTTTTTGCTCAGCCTGACAGGATACAACAAAATATGGCCAAGGGATCCAATGGGAGTCGGTGAAAGCTTCGAATTTGGCCACATTTGGCCCAAATTTTGACGTTTTCTTTGGAAATTGAGCCAAAAACGGGGTTTTGTCGCCAAATCCGGTACTTGCCAGCCTCTCTGTTGACTGTCTTTGTCGTTTTCGTGCTCAGCCTCACAGGATACAACAAAATAGGGCCTAGGGATGCAAGAGGAAAAGGTGAAAGCGTCGATTTTGGCCACATTTGGCCCAAATTTCGACGTTTTCTATGGAAATTGTGCCAAAAACGGGGTTTTGTCGCCAAATCCGGTACTTGCCAGCCTCTCTGTTGACTGTCTTTGTCGTTTTCGTGCTCAGCCTGACAGGATACAACAAAATAGGGCCAAGGGATCCAAGAGGAGTCGGTGAAAGCCTCGAATTTGGCCACATTTGGTCCAAATTTCGACGTTTTCTATGGAAATTGAGCCAAAAACGGGGATTTGTCGCCAAATCCGGTACTTGCCAGCCTCTCTGTTGACTGTCTTTGTCGTTTTCGTGCTCAGCCTGACAGGATACAACAAAATAGGGCCAAGGGATCCAAGAGGAGTCGGTGAAAGCCTCGAATTTGGCCACATTTGGCCCAAATTTCGACGTTTTCTATGGAAATTGAGCCAAAAACGGGGTTTTGTCGCCAAATCCGGTACTTGCCAGCCTCTCTGTTGATTGTCTTTGTCATTTTCGTGCTCAGCCTGATAGGTTACAACAGAATATGTCCAAAGGCTCCAAGAAATCTCGGTGAAAGGCTCCAATTTGACGAAATAATCACGGAATTGACATTACAAGCAAATTCTAAGAATTTCTGTGCATTTGTCGCAAAAATCGGTACTTACCACTGAATTACTTGATGCCCTTGGGCATTTTTTTGCTCAGCCTGACAGGATACAACAAAATATGGCCAAGGGATCCAATGGGAGTTGGTGAAAGCTTCGAATTTGGCCACATTTGGCCCAAATTTCGACGTTTTCTATGGAAATTGAGCCAAAAATGGGGTTTTGTCGCCAAATCCGGTACTTGCCAGCCTCTCTGTTGATTGTCTTTGTCATTTTCGTGCTCAGCCTGATAGGTTACAACAGAATATGTCCAAAGGCTCCAAGAAATCTCGGTGAAAGGCTCCAATTTGACGAAATAATCACGGAATTGACATTACAAGCAAATTCTAAGAATTTCTGTGCATTTGTCGCAAAAATCGGTACTTACCACTGAATTACTTGATGCCCTTGCGCATTTTTTTGCTCAGCCTGACAGGATACAACAAAATATGGCCAAGGGATCCAATGGGAGTTGGTGAAAGCTTCGAATTTGGCCACATTTGGCCCAAATTTCGACGTTTTCTATGGAAATTGAGCCAAAAACGGGGTTTTGTCGCCAAATCCGGTACTTGCCAGCCTCTCTGTTGACTGTCTTTGTCATTTTCGTGCTCAGCCTGATAGGTTACAACAGAATATGTCCAAAGGCTCCAAGAAATCTTGGTGAAAGGCTCCAATTTGACGAAATAATCACAGAATTGACATTACAAGCAAATTCTAAGCATTTCTGTGCATTTGTCGCAAAAATCGGTACTTACCACTGAATTGCTTGATGCCCTTGGGCATTTTTTTGCTCAGCCTGACAGGATACAACAAAATATGGCCAAGGGATCCAATGGGAGTCGGTGAAAGCCTCGAATTTGGCCACATTAGGCCCAAATATCGACGTTTTCTATGGAAATTGAACCAAAAACGGGGTTTTGTCGCCAAATCCGGTACTTGCCAGCCTCTCTGTTGATTGTCTTTGTCATTTTCGTGCTCAGCCTGATAGGTTACAACAGAATATGTCCAAAGGCTCCAAGAAATCTCGGTGAAAGGCTCCAATTTGACGAAATAATCACGGAACTGACATTACAAGCAAATTCTAAGCATTTCTGTGCATTTGTCGCAAAAATCGGTACTTACCACTGAATTGCTTGATCCCCTTGGGCATTTTTTTGCTCAGCCTGACAGGATACAACAAAATATGGCCAAGGGATCCAATGGGAGTCGGTGAAAGCTTCGAATTTGGCCACATTTGGCCCAAATTTTGACGTTTTCTTTGGAAATTGAGCCAAAAACGGGGTTTTGTCGCCAAATCCGGTACTTGCCAGCCTCTCTGTTGACTGTCTTTGTCGTTTTCGTGCTCAGCCTCACAGGATACAACAAAATAGGGCCTAGGGATGCAAGAGGAAAAGGTGAAAGCCTCGATTTTGGCCACATTTGGCCCAAATTTCGACGTTTTCTATGGAAATTGTGCCAAAAACGGGGTTTTGTCGCCAAATCCGGTACTTGCCAGCCTCTCTGTTGACTGTCTTTGTCGTTTTCGTGCTCAGCTTGACAGGATACAACAAAATAGGGCCAAGGGATCCAAGAGGAGTCGGTGAAAGCCTCGAATTTGGCCACATTTGGTCCAAATTTCGACGTTTTCTATGGAAATTGAGCCAAAAACGGGGATTTGTCGCCAAATCCGGTACTTGCCAGCCTCTCTGTTGACTGTCTTTGTCGTTTTCGTGCTCAGCCTGACAGGATACAACAAAATAGGGCCAAGGGATCCAAGAGGAGTCGGTGAAAGCCTCGAATTTGGCCACATTTGGCCCAAATTTCGACGTTTTCTATGGAAATTGAGCCAAAAACGGGGTTTTGTCGCCAAATCCGGTACTTGCCAGCCTCTCTGTTGATTGTCTTTGTCATTTTCGTGCTCAGCCTGATAGGTTACAACAGAATATGTCCAAAGGCTCCAAGAAATCTCGGTGAAAGGCTCCAATTTGACGAAATAATCACGGAATTGACATTACAAGCAAATTCTAAGAATTTCTGTGCATTTGTCGCAAAAATCGGTACTTACCACTGAATTACTTGATGCCCTTGGGCATTTTTTTGCTCAGCCTGACAGGATACAACAAAATATGGCCAAGGGATCCAATGGGAGTTGGTGAAAGCTTCGAATTTGGCCACATTTGGCCCAAATTTCGACGTTTTCTATGGAAATTGAGCCAAAAATGGGGTTTTGTCGCCAAATCCGGTACTTGCCAGCCTCTCTGTTGATTGTCTTTGTCATTTTCGTGCTCAGCCTGATAGGTTACAACAGAATATGTCCAAAGGCTCCAAGAAATCTCGGTGAAAGGCTCCAATTTGACGAAATAATCACAGAATTGACATTACAAGCAAATTCTAAGCATTTCTGTGCATTTGTCGCAAAAATCGGTACTTACCACTGAATTGCTTGATCCCCTTGGGCATTTTTTTGCTCAGCCTGACAGGATACAACAAAATATGGCCAAGGGATCCAATGGGAGTTGGTGAAAGCTTCGAATTTGCCCACATTTGGCCCAAATTTTGACGTTTTCTATGGAAATCGAGCCAAAAACGGGGTTTTGTCGCCAAATCCGGTACTTGCCAGCCTCTCTGTTGACTGTCTTTGTCGTTTTCGTGCTCAGCCTGACAGGATACAACAAAATAGGGCCAAGGGATCCAAGAGGAGTTGGTGAAAGCCTCGAATTTGGCCACATTTGGCCCAAATTTCGACGTTTTCTATGGAAATTGAGCAAAAAACGGGGTTTTGTCGCCAAATCCGGTACTTGCCAGCCTCTCTGTTAACTGTCTTTGTCATTTTCGTGCTCAGCCTGATAGGTTACAACAGAATATGTCCAAAGGCTCCAAGAAATCTCGGTGAAAGGCTCCAATTTGACGAAATAATCACAGAATTGACATTACAAGCAAATTCCAAGCATTTCTGTGCATTTGTCGCAAAAATCGGTACTTACCACTGAATTGCTTGATGCCCTTGGGCATTTTTTTGCTCAGCCTGACAGGATACAACAAAATATGGCCAAGGGATCCAATGGGAGTCGGTGAAAGCCTCGAATTTGGCCACATTAGGCCCAAATTTCGACCTTTTCTATGGAAATTGAACCAAAAACGGGGTTTTGTCGCCAAATCCGGTACTTGCCAGCCTCTCTGTTGATTGTCTTTGTCATTTTCGTGCTCAGCCTGATAGGTTACAACAGAATATGTCCAAAGGCTCCAAGAAATCTCGGTGAAAGGCTCCAATTTGACGAAATAATCACGGAATTGACATTACAAGCAAATTCTAAGCATTTCTGTGCATTTGTCGCAAAAATCGGTACTTACCACTGAATTACTTGATGCCCTTGCGCATTTTTTTGCTCAGCCTGACAGGATACAACAAAATATGGCCAAGGGATCCAATGGGAGTTGGTGAAAGCTTCGAATTTGGCCACATTTGGCCCAAATTTCGACGTTTTCTATGGAAATTGAGCCAAAAACGGGGTTTTGTCGCCAAATCCGGTACTTGCCAGCCTCTCTGTTGACTGTCTTTGTCGTTTTCGTGCTCAGCCTGACAGGATACAACAAAATAGGGCCAAGGGATCCAAGAGGAGTCGGTGAAAGCCTCGAATTTGGCCACATTTGGCCCAAATTTCGACGTTTTCTATGGAAATTGAGCCAAAAATGGGGTTTTGTCGCCAAATCCGGTACTTGCCAGCCTCTCTGTTGATTGTCTTTGTCATTTTCGTGCTCAGCCTGATAGGTTACAACAGAATATGTCCAAAGGCTCCAAGAAATCTCGGTGAAAGGCTCCAATTTGACGAAATAATCACGGAACTGACATTACAAGCAAATTCTAAGCATTTCTGTGCATTTGTCGCAAAAATCGGTACTTACCACTGAATTGCTTGATGCCCTTGGGCATTTTTTTGCTCAGCCTGACAGGATACATCAAAATATGGCCAAGGGATTCAATGGGAGTCGGTTAAAGCTTCGAATTTGCCCACATTTGGCCCAAATTTTGACGTTTTCTTTGGAAATTGAGCCAAAAACGGGGTTTTGTCGCCAAATCCGGTACTTGCCAGCCTCTCTGTTGATTGTCTTTGTCATTTTCGTGCTCAGCCTGATAGGTTACAACAGAATATGTCCAAAGGCTCCAAGAAATCTCGGTGAAAGGCTCCAATTTGACGAAATAATCACAGAATTGACATTACAAGCAAATTCTAAGCATTTCTGTGCATTTGTCGCAAAAATCGGTACTTACCACTAAATTGCTTGATCCCCTTGGGCATTTTTTTGCTCAGCCTGACAGGATACAACAAAATATGGCCAAGGGATCCAATGGGAGTCGGTGAAAGCTTCGAATTTGGCCACATTTGGCCCAAATTTTGACGTTTTCTTTGGAAATTGAGCCAAAAACGGGGTTTTGTCGCCAAATCCGGTACTTGCCAGCCTCTCTGTTGACTGTCTTTGTCGTTTTCGTGCTCAGCCTGACAGGATACAACAAAATAGGACCAAGGGATCCAAGAGGAGTCGGTGAAAGCCTCGAATTTGGCCACATTTGGCCCAAATTTCGACGTTTTCTATGGAAATTGAGCCAAAAACGGGGTTTTGTCGCCAAATCCGGTACTTGCCAGCCTCTCTGTTGATTGTCTTTGTCATTTTCGTGCTCAGCCTGATAGGTTACAACAGAATATGTCCAAAGGCTCCAAGAAATCTCGGTGAAAGGCTCCAATTTGACGAAATAATCACAGAATTGACATTACAAGCAAATTCTAAGCATTTCTGTGCATTTGTCGCAAAAATCGGTACTTACCACTAAATTGCTTGATCCCCTTGGGCATTTTTTTGCTCAGCCTGACAGGATACAACAAAATATGGCCAAGGGATCCAATGGGAGTCGGTGAAAGCTTCGAATTTGCCCACATTTGGCCCAAATTTTGACGTTTTCTTTGGAAATTGAGCCAAAAACGGGGTTTTGTCGCCAAATCCGGTACTTGCCAGCCTCTCTGTTGACTGTCTTTGTCGTTTTCGTGCTCAGCCTGACAGGATACAACAAAATAGGGCCAAGGGATCCAAGAGGAGTTGGTGAAAGCCTCGAATTTGGCCACATTTGGCCCAAATTTCGACGTTTTCTATGGAAATTGAGCAAAAAACGGGGTTTTGTCGCCAAATCCGGTACTTGCCAGCCTCTCTGTTGACTGTCTTTGTCATTTTCGTGCTCAGCCTGATAGGTTACAACAGAATATGTCCAAAGGCTCCAAGAAATCTCGGTGAAAGGCTCCAATTTGACGAAATAATCACAGAATTGACATTACAAGCAAATTCTAAGCATTTCTGTGCATTTGTCGCAAAAATCGGTACTTACCACTGAATTGCTTGATGCCCTTGGGCATTTTTTTGCTCAGCCTGACAGGATACAACAAAATATGGCCAAGGGATCCAATGGGAGTCGGTGAAAGCCTCGAATTTGGCCACATTAGGCCCAAATATCGACGTTTTCTATGGAAATTGAACCAAAAACGGGGTTTTGTCGCCAAATCCGGTACTTGCCAGCCTCTCTGTTGATTGTCTTTGTCATTTTCGTGCTCAGCCTGATAGGTTACAACAGAATATGTCCAAAGGCTCCAAGAAATCTCGGTGAAAGGCTCCAATTTGACGAAATAATCACGGAATTGACATTACAAGCAAATTCTAAGAATTTCTGTGCATTTGTCGCAAAAATCGGTACTTACCACTGAATTACTTGATGCCCTTGCGCATTTTTTTGCTCAGCCTGACAGGATACAACAAAATATGGCCAAGGGATCCAATGGGAGTCGGTGAAAGCTTCGAATTTGGCCACATTTGGCCCAAATTTCGACGTTTTCTATGGAAATTGAGCCAAAAACGGGGTTTTGTCGCCAAATCCGGTACTTGCCAGCCTCTCTGTTGACTGTCTTTGTCGTTTTCGTGCTCAGCCTGACAGGATACAACAAAATAGGGCCAAGGGATCCAATGGGAGTCGGTGAAAGCCTCGAATTTGGCCACATTTGGCCCAAATTTCGACCTTTTCTATGGAAATTGAGCCAAAAACGGGGTTTTGTCGCCAAATCCGGTACTTGCCAGCCTCTCTGTTGATTGTCTTTGTCATTTTCGTGCTCAGCCTGATAGGTTACAACAGAATATGTCCAAAGGCTCCAAGAAATCTTGGTGAAAGGCTCCAATTTGACGAAATAATCACGGAACTGACATTACAAGCAAATTCTAAGCATTTCTGTGCATTTGTCGCAAAAATCGGTACTTACCACTGAATTACTTGATGCCCTTGGGCAATTTTTTGCTCAGCCTGACAGGATACAACAAAATATGGCCAAGGGATCCAATGGGAGTTGGTGAAAGCTTCGAATTTGGCCACATTTGGCCCAAATTTCGACGTTTTCTATGGAAATTGAGCCAAAAATGGGGTTTTGTCGCCAAATCCGGTACTTGCCAGCCTCTCTGTTGATTGTCTTTGTCATTTTCGTGCTCAGCCTGATAGGTTACAACAGAATATGTCCAAAGGCTCCAAGAAATCTCGGTGAAAGGCTCCAATTTGACGAAATAATCACAGAATTGACATTACAAGCAAATTCTAAGCATTTCTGTGCATTTGTCGCAAAAATCGGTACTTACCACTGAATTGCTTGATCCCCTTGGGCATTTTTTTGCTCAGCCTGACAGGATACAACAAAATATGGCCAAGGGATCCAATGGGAGTCGGTGAAAGCTTCGAATTTGCCCACATTTGGCCCAAATTTTGACGTTTTCTTTGGAAATTGAGCCAAAAACGGGGTTTTGTCGCTAAATCCGGTACTTGCCAGCCTCTCTGTTGACTGTCTTTGTCGTTTTCGTGCTCAGCCTGACAGGATACAACAAAATAGGGCCAAGGGATCCAAGAGGAGTTGGTGAAAGCCTCGAATTTGGCCACATTTGGCCCAAATTTCGACGTTTTCTATGGAAATTGAGCAAAAAACGGGGTTTTGTCGCCAAATCCGGTACTTGCCAGCCTCTCTGTTGACTGTCTTTGTCATTTTCGTGCTCAGCCTGATAGGTTACAACAGAATATGTCCAAAGGCTCCAAGAAATCTCGGTGAAAGGCTCCAATTTGACGAAATAATCACAGAATTGACATTACAAGCAAATTCTAAGCATTTCTGTGCATTTGTCGCAAAAATCGGTACTTACCACTAAATTGCTTGATCCCCTTGGGCATTTTTTTGCTCAGCCTGACAGGATACAACAAAATATGGCCAAGGGATCCAATGGGAGTCGGTGAAAGCTTCGAATTTGGCCACATTTGGCCCAAATTTCGACGTTTTCTATGGAAATTGAGCCAAAAACGGGGTTTTGTCGCCAAATCCGGTACTTGCCAGCCTCTCTGTTGACTGTCTTTGTCGTTTTCGTGCTCAGCCTGACAGGATACAACAAAATAGGGCCAAGGGATCCAATGGGAGTCGGTGAAAGCCTCGAATTTGGCCACATTTGGCCCAAATTTCGACGTTTTCTATGGAAATTGAGCCAAAAACGGGGTTTTGTCGCCAAATCCGGTACTTGCCAGCCTCTCTGTTGATTGTCTTTGTCATTTTCGTGCTCAGCCTGATAGGTTACAACAGAATATGTCCAAAGGCTCCAAGAAATCTCGGTGAAAGGCTCCAATTTGACGAAATAATCACGGAACTGACATTACAAGCAAATTCTAAGCATTTCTGTGCATTTGTCGCAAAAATCGGTACTTACCACTGAATTGCTTGATCCCCTTGCGCATTTTTTTGCTCAGCCTGACAGGATACAACAAAATATGGCCAAGGGATCCAATGGGAGTCGGTGAAAGCTTCGAATTTGGCCACATTTGGCCCAAATTTTGACGTTTTCTTTGGAAATTGAGCCAAAAACGGGGTTTTGTCGCCAAATCCGGTACTTGCCAGCCTCTCTGTTGACTGTCTTTGTCGTTTTCGTGCTCAGCCTCACAGGATACAACAAAATAGGGCCTAGGGATGCAAGAGGAAAAGGTGAAAGCCTCGATTTTGGCCACATTTGGCCCAAATTTCGACGTTTTCTATGGAAATTGTGCCAAAAACGGGGTTTTGTCGCCAAATCCGGTACTTGCCAGCCTCTCTGTTGACTGTCTTTGTCGTTTTCGTGCTCAGCCTGACTGGATACAACAAAATAGGGCCAAGGGATCCAAGAGGAGTCGGTGAAAGCCTCGAATTTGGCCACATTTGGTCCAAATTTCGACGTTTTCTATGGAAATTGAGCCAAAAACGGGGATTTGTCGCCAAATCCGGTACTTGCCAGCCTCTCTGTTGACTGTCTTTGTCGTTTTCGTGCTCAGCCTGACAGGATACAACAAAATAGGGCCAAGGGATCCAATGGGAGTCGGTGAAAGCCTCGAATTTGGCCACATTTGGCCCAAATTTCGACGTTTTCTATGGAAATTGAGCCAAAAACGGGGTTTTGTCGCCAAATCCGGTACTTGCCAGCCTCTCTGTTGATTGTCTTTGTCATTTTCGTGCTCAGCCTGATAGGTTACAACAGAATATGTCCAAAGGCTCCAAGAAATCTCGGTGAAAGGCTCCAATTTGACGAAATAATCACGGAATTGACATTACAAGCAAATTCTAAGAATTTCTGTGCATTTGTCGCATAAATCGGTACTTACCACTGAATTACTTGATGCCCTTGGGCATTTTTTTGCTCAGCCTGACAGGATACAACAAAATATGGCCAAGGGATCCAATGGGAGTTGGTGAAAGCTTCGAATTTGGCCACATTTGGCCCAAATTTCGACGTTTTCTATGGAAATTGAGCCAAAAATGGGGTTTTGTCGCCAAATCCGGTACTTGCCGGCCTCTCTGTTGATTGTCTTTGTCATTTTCGTGCTCAGCCTGATAGGTTACAACAGAATATGTCCAAAGGCTCCAAGAAATCTCGGTGAAAGGCTCCAATTTGACGAAATAATCACAGAATTGACATTACAAGCAAATTCTAAGCATTTCTGTGCATTTGTCGCAAAAATCGGTACTTACCACTGAATTGCTTGATCCCCTTGGGCATTTTTTTGCTCAGCCTGACAGGATACAACAAAATATGGCCAAGGGATCCAATGGGAGTTGGTGAAAGCTTCGAATTTGGCCACATTTGGCCCAAATTTCGACGTTTTCTATGGAAATTGAGCCAAAAACGGGGTTTTGTCGCCAAATCCGGTACTTGCCAGCCTCTCTGTTGACTGTCTTTGTCGTTTTCGTGCTCAGCCTGACAGGATACAACAAAATAGGGCCAAGGGATCCAAGAGGAGTCGGTGAAAGCCTCGAATTTGGCCACATTTGGCCCAAATTTCGACGTTTTCTATGGAAATTGAGCCAAAAATGGGGTTTTGTCGCCAAATCCGGTACTTGCCAGCCTCTCTGTTGATTGTCTTTGTCATTTTCGTGCTCAGTATGATAGGTTACAACAGAATATGTCCAAAGGCTCCAAGAAATCTCGGTGAAAGGCTCCAATTTGACGAAATAATCACGGAACTGACATTACAAGCAAATTCTAAGCATTTCTGTGCATTTGTCGCAAAAATCGGTACTTACCACTGAATTGCTTGATGCCCTTGGGCATTTTTTTGCTCAGCCTGACAGGATACATCAAAATATGGCCAAGGGATTCAATAAGAGTTGGTTAAAGCGTCGAATTTGCCCACATTTGGCCCAAATTTTGACGTTTTCTTTGGAAATTGAGCCAAAAACGGGGTTTTGTCGCCAAATCCGGTACTTGCCAGCCTCTCTGTTGATTGTCTTTGTCATTTTCGTGCTCAGCCTGATAGGTTACAACAGAATATGTCCAAAGGCTCCAAGAAATCTCGGTGAAAGGCTCCAATTTGACGAAATAATCACAGAATTGACATTACAAGCAAATTCTAAGCATTTCTGTGCATTTGTCGCAAAAATCGGTACTTACCACTGAATTGCTTGATCCCCTTGGGCATTTTTTTGCTCAGCCTGACAGGATACAACAAAATATGGCCAAGGGATCCAATGGGAGTTGGTGAAAGCTTCGAATTTGGCCACATTTGGCCCAAATTTTGACGTTTTCTTTGGAAATTGAGCCAAAAACGGGGTTTTGTCGCCAAATCCGGTACTTGCCAGCCTCTCTGTTGACTGTCTTTGTCGTTTTCGTGCTCAGCCTGACAGGATACAACAAAATAGGGCCAAGGGATCCAAGAGGAGTTGGTGAAAGCCTCGAATTTGGCCACATTTGGCCCAAATTTCGACGTTTTCTATGGAAATTGAGCAAAAAACGGGGTTTTGTCGCCAAATCCGGTACTTGCCAGCCTCTCTGTTGACTGTCTTTGTCATTTTCGTGCTCAGCCTGATAGGTTACAACAGAATATGTCCAAAGGCTCCAAGAAATCTTGGTGAAAGGCTCCAATTTGACGAAATAATCACAGAATTGACATTACAAGCAAATTCTAAGCATTTCTGTGCATTTGTCGCAAAAATCGGTACTTACCACTGAATTGCTTGATGCCCTTGGGCATTTTTTTGCTCAGCCTGACAGGATACAACAAAATATGGCCAAGGGATCCAATGGGAGTCGGTGAAAGCCTCGAATTTGGCCACATTAGGCCCAAATATCGACGTTTTCTATGGAAATTGAACCAAAAACGGGGTTTTGTCGCCAAATCCGGTACTTGCCAGCCTCTCTGTTGATTGTCTTTGTCATTTTCGTGCTCAGCCTGATAGGTTACAACAGAATATGTCCAAAGGCTCCAAGAAATCTCGGTGAAAGGCTCCAATTTGACGAAATAATCACGGAACTGACATTACAAGCAAATTCTAAGCATTTCTGTGCATTTGTCGCAAAAATCGGTACTTACCACTGAATTGCTTGATCCCCTTGGGCATTTTTTTGCTCAGCCTGACAGGATACAACAAAATATGGCCAAGGGATCCAATGGGAGTCGGTGAAAGCTTCGAATTTGGCCACATTTGGCCCAAATTTTGACGTTTTCTTTGGAAATTGAGCCAAAAACGGGGTTTTGTCGCCAAATCCGGTACTTGCCAGCCTCTCTGTTGACTGTCTTTGTCGTTTTCGTGCTCAGCCTCACAGGATACAACAAAATAGGGCCTAGGGATGCAAGAGGAAAAGGTGAAAGCCTCGATTTTGGCCACATTTGGCCCAAATTTCGACGTTTTCTATGGAAATTGTGCCAAAAACGGGGTTTTGTCGCCAAATCCGGTACTTGCCAGCCTCTCTGTTGACTGTCTTTGTCGTTTTCGTGCTCAGCTTGACAGGATACAACAAAATAGGGCCAAGGGATCCAAGAGGAGTCGGTGAAAGCCTCGAATTTGGCCACATTTGGTCCAAATTTCGACGTTTTCTATGGAAATTGAGCCAAAAACGGGGATTTGTCGCCAAATCCGGTACTTGCCAGCCTCTCTGTTGACTGTCTTTGTCGTTTTCGTGCTCAGCCTGACAGGATACAACGAAATAGGGCCAAGGGATCCAAGAGGAGTCGGTGAAAGCCTCGAATTTGGCCACATTTGGCCCAAATTTCGACGTTTTCTATGGAAATTGAGCCAAAAACGGGGTTTTGTCGCCAAATCCGGTACTTGCCAGCCTCTCTGTTGATTGTCTTTGTCATTTTCGTGCTCAGCCTGATAGGTTACAACAGAATATGTCCAAAGGCTCCAAGAAATCTCGGTGAAAGGCTCCAATTTGACGAAATAATCACGGAATTGACATTACAAGCAAATTCTAAGAATTTCTGTGCATTTGTCGCAAAAATCGGTACTTACCACTGAATTACTTGATGCCCTTGGGCATTTTTTTGCTCAGCCTGACAGGATACAACAAAATATGGCCAAGGGATCCAATGGGAGTTGGTGAAAGCTTCGAATTTGGCCACATTTGGCCCAAATTTCGACGTTTTCTATGGAAATTGAGCCAAAAATGGGGTTTTGTCGCCAAATCCGGTACTTGCCAGCCTCTCTGTTGATTGTCTTTGTCATTTTCGTGCTCAGCCTGATAGGTTACAACAGAATATGTCCAAAGGCTCCAAGAAATCTCGGTGAAAGGCTCCAATTTGACGAAATAATCACAGAATTGACATTACAAGCAAATTCTAAGCATTTCTGTGCATTTGTCGCAAAAATCGGTACTTACCACTGAATTGCTTGATCCCCTTGGGCATTTTTTTGCTCAGCCTGACAGGATACAACAAAATATGGCCAAGGGATCCAATGGGAGTTGGTGAAAGCTTCGAATTTGCCCACATTTGGCCCAAATTTTGACGTTTTCTATGGAAATCGAGCCAAAAACGGGGTTTTGTCGCCAAATCCGGTACTTGCCAGCCTCTCTGTTGACTGTCTTTGTCGTTTTCGTGCTCAGCCTGACAGGATACAACAAAATAGGGCCAAGGGATCCAAGAGGAGTTGGTGA
Source organism: Hydra viridissima (assembly GCF_058129835.1). NCBI lineage: Eukaryota > Metazoa > Cnidaria > Hydrozoa > Anthoathecata > Hydridae > Hydra > Hydra viridissima. The sequence goes on from NW_028324327.1 coordinate 59,932, forward strand.
AAGCCTCGAATTTGGCCACATTTGGCCCAAATTTCGACGTTTTCTATGGAAATTGAGCAAAAAACGGGGTTTTGTCGCCAAATCCGGTACTTGCCAGCCTCTCTGTTAACTGTCTTTGTCATTTTCGTGCTCAGCCTGATAGGTTACAACAGAATATGTCCAAAGGCTCCAAGAAATCTCGGTGAAAGGCTCCAATTTGACGAAATAATCACAGAATTGACATTACAAGCAAATTCTAAGCATTTCTGTGCATTTGTCGCAAAAATCGGTACTTACCACTGAATTGCTTGATGCCCTTGGGCATTTTTTTGCTCAGCCTGACAGGATACAACAAAATATGGCCAAGGGATCCAATGGGAGTCGGTGAAAGCCTCGAATTTGGCCACATTAGGCCCAAATTTCGACCTTTTCTATGGAAATTGAACCAAAAACGGGGTTTTGTCGCCAAATCCGGTACTTGCCAGCCTCTCTGTTGATTGTCTTTGTCATTTTCGTGCTCAGCCTGATAGGTTACAACAGAATATGTCCAAAGGCTCCAAGAAATCTCGGTGAAAGGCTCCAATTTGACGAAATAATCACGGAATTGACATTACAAGCAAATTCTAAGCATTTCTGTGCATTTGTCGCAAAAATCGGTACTTACCACTGAATTACTTGATGCCCTTGCGCATTTTTTTGCTCAGCCTGACAGGATACAACAAAATATGGCCAAGGGATCCAATGGGAGTTGGTGAAAGCTTCGAATTTGGCCACATTTGGCCCAAATTTCGACGTTTTCTATGGAAATTGAGCCAAAAACGGGGTTTTGTCGCCAAATCCGGTACTTGCCAGCCTCTCTGTTGACTGTCTTTGTCGTTTTCGTGCTCAGCCTGACAGGATACAACAAAATAGGGCCAAGGGATCCAAGAGGAGTCGGTGAAAGCCTCGAATTTGGCCACATTTGGCCCAAATTTCGACGTTTTCTATGGAAATTGAGCCAAAAATGGGGTTTTGTCGCCAAATCCGGTACTTGCCAGCCTCTCTGTTGATTGTCTTTGTCATTTTCGTGCTCAGCCTGATAGGTTACAACAGAATATGTCCAAAGGCTCCAAGAAATCTCGGTGAAAGGCTCCAATTTGACGAAATAATCACGGAACTGACATTACAAGCAAATTCTCAGCATTTCTGTGCATTTGTCGCAAAAATCGGTACTTACCACTGAATTGCTTGATGCCCTTGGGCATTTTTTTGCTCAGCCTGACAGGATACATCAAAATATGGCCAAGGGATTCAATGGGAGTCGGTTAAAGCTTCGAATTTGCCCACATTTGGCCCAAATTTTGACGTTTTCTTTGGAAATTGAGCCAAAAATGGGGTTTTGTCGCCAAATCCGGTACTTGCCAGCCTCTCTGTTGATTGTCTTTGTCATTTTCGTGCTCAGCCTGATAGGTTACAACAGAATATGTCCAAAGGCTCCAAGAAATCTCGGTGAAAGGCTCCAATTTGACGAAATAATCACAGAATTGACATTACAAGCAAATTCTAAGCATTTCTGTGCATTTGTCGCAAAAATCGGTACTTACCACTAAATTGCTTGATCCCCTTGGGCATTTTTTTGCTCAGCCTGACAGGATACAACAAAATATGGCCAAGGGATCCAATGGGAGTCGGTGAAAGCTTCGAATTTGGCCACATTTGGCCCAAATTTTGACGTTTTCTTTGGAAATTGAGCCAAAAACGGGGTTTTGTCGCCAAATCCGGTACTTGCCAGCCTCTCTGTTGACTGTCTTTGTCGTTTTCGTGCTCAGCCTGACAGGATACAACAAAATAGGACCAAGGGATCCAAGAGGAGTCGGTGAAAGCCTCGAATTTGGCCACATTTGGCCCAAATTTCGACGTTTTCTATGGAAATTGAGCCAAAAACGGGGTTTTGTCGCCAAATCCGGTACTTGCCAGCCTCTCTGTTGATTGTCTTTGTCATTTTCGTGCTCAGCCTGATAGGTTACAACAGAATATGTCCAAAGGCTCCAAGAAATCTCGGTGAAAGGCTCCAATTTGACGAAATAATCACAGAATTGACATTACAAGCAAATTCTAAGCATTTCTGTGCATTTGTCGCAAAAATCGGTACTTACCACTAAATTGCTTGATCCCCTTGGGCATTTTTTTGCTCAGCCTGACAGGATACAACAAAATATGGCCAAGGGATCCAATGGGAGTCGGTGAAAGCTTCGAATTTGCCCACATTTGGCCCAAATTTTGACGTTTTCTTTGGAAATTGAGCCAAAAACGGGGTTTTGTCGCCAAATCCGGTACTTGCCAGCCTCTCTGTTGACTGTCTTTGTCGTTTTCGTGCTCAGCCTGACAGGATACAACAAAATAGGGCCAAGGGATCCAAGAGGAGTTGGTGAAAGCCTCGAATTTGGCCACATTTGGCCCAAATTTCGACGTTTTCTATGGAAATTGAGCAAAAAACGGGGTTTTGTCGCCAAATCCGGTACTTGCCAGCCTCTCTGTTGACTGTCTTTGTCATTTTCGTGCTCAGCCTGATAGGTTACAACAGAATATGTCCAAAGGCTCCAAGAAATCTCGGTGAAAGGCTCCAATTTGACGAAATAATCACAGAATTGACATTACAAGCAAATTCTAAGCATTTCTGTGCATTTGTCGCAAAAATCGGTACTTACCACTGAATTGCTTGATGCCCTTGGGCATTTTTTTGCTCAGCCTGACAGGATACAACAAAATATGGCCAAGGGATCCAATGGGAGTCGGTGAAAGCCTCGAATTTGGCCACATTAGGCCCAAATTTCGACCTTTTCTATGGAAATTGAACCAAAAACGGGGTTTTGTCGCCAAATCCGGTACTTGCCAGCCTCTCTGTTGATTGTCTTTGTCATTTTCGTGCTCAGCCTGATAGGTTACAACAGAATATGTCCAAAGGCTCCAAGAAATCTCGGTGAAAGGCTCCAATTTGACGAAATAATCACGGAATTGACATTACAAGCAAATTCTAAGAATTTCTGTGCATTTGTCGCAAAAATCGGTACTTACCACTGAATTACTTGATGCCCTTGCGCATTTTTTTGCTCAGCCTGACAGGATACAACAAAATATGGCCAAGGGATCCAATGGGAGTCGGTGAAAGCTTCGAATTTGGCCACATTTGGCCCAAATTTCGACGTTTTCTATGGAAATTGAGCCAAAAACGGGGTTTTGTCGCCAAATCCGGTACTTGCCAGCCTCTCTGTTCACTGTCTTTGTCGTTTTCGTGCTCAGCCTGACAGGATACAACAAAATAGGGCCAAGGGATCCAATGGGAGTCGGTGAAAGCCTCGAATTTGGCCACATTTGGCCCAAATTTCGACGTTTTCTATGGAAATTGAGCCAAAAACGGGGTTTTGTCGCCAAATCCGGTACTTGCCAGCCTCTCTGTTGATTGTCTTTGTCATTTTCGTGCTCAGCCTGATAGGTTACAACAGAATATGTCCAAAGGCTCCAAGAAATCTCGGTGAAAGGCTCCAATTTGACGAAATAATCACGGAACTGACATTACAAGCAAATTCTAAGCATTTCTGTGCATTTGTCGCAAAAATCGGTACTTACCACTGAATTGCTTGATCCCCTTGGGCATTTTTTTGCTCAGCCTGACAGGATACAACAAAATATGGCCAAGGGATCCAATGGGAGTTGGTGAAAGCTTCGAATTTGCCCACATTTGGCCCAAATTTTGACGTTTTCTATGGAAATCGAGCCAAAAACGGGGTTTTGTCGCCAAATCCGGTACTTGCCAGCCTCTCTGTTGACTGTCTTTGTCGTTTTCGTGCTCAGCCTGACAGGATACAACAAAATAGGGCCAAGGGATCCAAGAGGAGTTGGTGAAAGCCTCGAATTTGGCCACATTTGGCCCAAATTTCGACGTTTTCTATGGAAATTGAGCAAAAAACGGGGTTTTGTCGCCAAATCCGGTACTTGCCAGCCTCTCTGTTAACTGTCTTTGTCATTTTCGTGCTCAGCCTGATAGGTTACAACAGAATATGTCCAAAGGCTCCAAGAAATCTCGGTGAAAGGCTCCAATTTGACGAAATAATCACAGAATTGACATTACAAGCAAATTCCAAGCATTTCTGTGCATTTGTCGCAAAAATCGGTACTTACCACTGAATTGCTTGATGCCCTTGGGCATTTTTTTGCTCAGCCTGACAGGATACAACAAAATATGGCCAAGGGATCCAATGGGAGTCGGTGAAAGCCTCGAATTTGGCCACATTAGGCCCAAATTTCGACCTTTTCTATGGAAATTGAACCAAAAACGGGGTTTTGTCGCCAAATCCGGTACTTGCCAGCCTCTCTGTTGATTGTCTTTGTCATTTTCGTGCTCAGCCTGATAGGTTACAACAGAATATGTCCAAAGGCTCCAAGAAATCTCGGTGAAAGGCTCCAATTTGACGAAATAATCACGGAATTGACATTACAAGCAAATTCTAAGCATTTCTGTGCATTTGTCGCAAAAATCGGTACTTACCACTGAATTACTTGATGCCCTTGCGCATTTTTTTGCTCAGCCTGACAGGATACAACAAAATATGGCCAAGGGATCCAATGGGAGTTGGTGAAAGCTTCGAATTTGGCCACATTTGGCCCAAATTTCGACGTTTTCTATGGAAATTGAGCCAAAAACGGGGTTTTGTCGCCAAATCCGGTACTTGCCAGCCTCTCTGTTGACTGTCTTTGTCGTTTTCGTGCTCAGCCTGACAGGATACAACAAAATAGGGCCAAGGGATCCAAGAGGAGTCGGTGAAAGCCTCGAATTTGGCCACATTTGGCCCAAATTTCGACGTTTTCTATGGAAATTGAGCCAAAAATGGGGTTTTGTCGCCAAATCCGGTACTTGCCAGCCTCTCTGTTGATTGTCTTTGTCATTTTCGTGCTCAGCCTGATAGGTTACAACAGAATATGTCCAAAGGCTCCAAGAAATCTCGGTGAAAGGCTCCAATTTGACGAAATAATCACGGAACTGACATTACAAGCAAATTCTAAGCATTTCTGTGCATTTGTCGCAAAAATCGGTACTTACCACTGAATTGCTTGATGCCCTTGGGCATTTTTTTGCTCAGCCTGACAGGATACATCAAAATATGGCCAAGGGATTCAATGGGAGTCGGTTAAAGCTTCGAATTTGCCCACATTTGGCCCAAATTTTGACGTTTTCTTTGGAAATTGAGCCAAAAACGGGGTTTTGTCGCCAAATCCGGTACTTGCCAGCCTCTCTGTTGACTGTCTTTGTCGTTTTCGTGCTCAGCCTGACAGGATACAACAAAATAGGACCAAGGGATCCAAGAGGAGTCGGTGAAAGCCTCGAATTTGGCCACATTTGGCCCAAATTTCGACGTTTTCTATGGAAATTGAGCCAAAAACGGGGTTTTGTCGCCAAATCCGGTACTTGCCAGCCTCTCTGTTGATTGTCTTTGTCATTTTCGTGCTCAGCCTGATAGGTTACAACAGAATATGTCCAAAGGCTCCAAGAAATCTCGGTGAAAGGCTCCAATTTGACGAAATAATCACAGAATTGACATTACAAGCAAATTCTAAGCATTTCTGTGCATTTGTCGCAAAAATCGGTACTTACCACTAAATTGCTTGATCCCCTTGGGCATTTTTTTGCTCAGCCTGACAGGATACAACAAAATATGGCCAAGGGATCCAATGGGAGTCGGTGAAAGCTTCGAATTTGCCCACATTTGGCCCAAATTTTGACGTTTTCTTTGGAAATTGAGCCAAAAACGGGGTTTTGTCGCCAAATCCGGTACTTGCCAGCCTCTCTGTTGACTGTCTTTGTCGTTTTCGTGCTCAGCCTGACAGGATACAACAAAATAGGGCCAAGGGATCCAAGAGGAGTTGGTGAAAGCCTCGAATTTGGCCACATTTGGCCCAAATTTCGACGTTTTCTATGGAAATTGAGCAAAAAACGGGGTTTTGTCGCCAAATCCGGTACTTGCCAGCCTCTCTGTTGACTGTCTTTGTCATTTTCGTGCTCAGCCTGATAGGTTACAACAGAATATGTCCAAAGGCTCCAAGAAATCTCGGTGAAAGGCTCCAATTTGACGAAATAATCACAGAATTGACATTACAAGCAAATTCTAAGCATTTCTGTGCATTTGTCGCAAAAATCGGTACTTACCACTGAATTGCTTGATGCCCTTGGGCATTTTTTTGCTCAGCCTGACAGGATACAACAAAATATGGCCAAGGGATCCAATGGGAGTCGGTGAAAGCCTCGAATTTGGCCACATTAGGCCCAAATATCGACGTTTTCTATGGAAATTGAACCAAAAACGGGGTTTTGTCGCCAAATCCGGTACTTGCCAGCCTCTCTGTTGATTGTCTTTGTCATTTTCGTGCTCAGCCTGATAGGTTACAACAGAATATGTCCAAAGGCTCCAAGAAATCTCGGTGAAAGGCTCCAATTTGACGAAATAATCACGGAATTGACATTACAAGCAAATTCTAAGAATTTCTGTGCATTTGTCGCAAAAATCGGTACTTACCACTGAATTACTTGATGCCCTTGCGCATTTTTTTGCTCAGCCTGACAGGATACAACAAAATATGGCCAAGGGATCCAATGGGAGTCGGTGAAAGCTTCGAATTTGGCCACATTTGGCCCAAATTTCGACGTTTTCTATGGAAATTGAGCCAAAAACGGGGTTTTGTCGCCAAATCCGGTACTTGCCAGCCTCTCTGTTGACTGTCTTTGTCGTTTTCGTGCTCAGCCTGACAGGATACAACAAAATAGGGCCAAGGGATCCAATGGGAGTCGGTGAAAGCCTCGAATTTGGCCACATTTGGCCCAAATTTCGACCTTTTCTATGGAAATTGAGCCAAAAACGGGGTTTTGTCGCCAAATCCGGTACTTGCCAGCCTCTCTGTTGATTGTCTTTGTCATTTTCGTGCTCAGCCTGATAGGTTACAACAGAATATGTCCAAAGGCTCCAAGAAATCTTGGTGAAAGGCTCCAATTTGACGAAATAATCACGGAACTGACATTACAAGCAAATTCTAAGCATTTCTGTGCATTTGTCGCAAAAATCGGTACTTACCACTGAATTACTTGATGCCCTTGGGCAATTTTTTGCTCAGCCTGACAGGATACAACAAAATATGGCCAAGGGATCCAATGGGAGTTGGTGAAAGCTTCGAATTTGGCCACATTTGGCCCAAATTTCGACGTTTTCTATGGAAATTGAGCCAAAAATGGGGTTTTGTCGCCAAATCCGGTACTTGCCAGCCTCTCTGTTGATTGTCTTTGTCATTTTCGTGCTCAGCCTGATAGGTTACAACAGAATATGTCCAAAGGCTCCAAGAAATCTCGGTGAAAGGCTCCAATTTGACGAAATAATCACAGAATTGACATTACAAGCAAATTCTAAGCATTTCTGTGCATTTGTCGCAAAAATCGGTACTTACCACTGAATTGCTTGATCCCCTTGGGCATTTTTTTGCTCAGCCTGACAGGATACAACAAAATATGGCCAAGGGATCCAATGGGAGTCGGTGAAAGCTTCGAATTTGCCCACATTTGGCCCAAATTTTGACGTTTTCTTTGGAAATTGAGCCAAAAACGGGGTTTTGTCGCTAAATCCGGTACTTGCCAGCCTCTCTGTTGACTGTCTTTGTCGTTTTCGTGCTCAGCCTGACAGGATACAACAAAATAGGGCCAAGGGATCCAAGAGGAGTTGGTGAAAGCCTCGAATTTGGCCACATTTGGCCCAAATTTCGACGTTTTCTATGGAAATTGAGCAAAAAACGGGGTTTTGTCGCCAAATCCGGTACTTGCCAGCCTCTCTGTTGACTGTCTTTGTCATTTTCGTGCTCAGCCTGATAGGTTACAACAGAATATGTCCAAAGGCTCCAAGAAATCTCGGTGAAAGGCTCCAATTTGACGAAATAATCACAGAATTGACATTACAAGCAAATTCTAAGCATTTCTGTGCATTTGTCGCAAAAATCGGTACTTACCACTGAATTGCTTGATGCCCTTGGGCATTTTTTTGCTCAGCCTGACAGGATACAACAAAATATGGCCAAGGGATCCAATGGGAGTCGGTGAAAGCTTCGAATTTGGCCACATTTGGCCCAAATTTCGACGTTTTCTATGGAAATTGAGCCAAAAATGGGGTTTTGTCGCCAAATCCGGTACTTGCCAGCCTCTCTGTTGATTGTCTTTGTCATTTTCGTGCTCAGCCTGATAGGTTACAACAGAATATGTCCAAAGGCTCCAAGAAATCTCGGTGAAAGGCTCCAATTTGACGAAATAATCACAGAATTGACATTACAAGCAAATTCTAAGCATTTCTGTGCATTTGTCGCAAAAATCGGTACTTACCACTGAATTGCTTGATCCACTTGGGCATTTTTTTGCTCAGCCTGACAGGATACAACAAAATATGGCCAAGGGATCCAATGGGAGTCGGTGAAAGCTTCGAATTTGCCCACATTTGGCCCAAATTTTGACGTTTTCTTTGGAAATTGAGCCAAAAACGGGGTTTTGTCGCCAAATCCGGTACTTGCCAGCCTCTCTGTTGACTGTCTTTGTCGTTTTCGTGCTCAGCCTGACAGGATACAACAAAATAGGGCCAAGGGATCCAAGAGGAGTTGGTGAAAGCCTCGAATTTGGCCACATTTGGCCCAAATTTCGACGTTTTCTATGGAAATTGAGCAAAAAACGGGGTTTTGTTGCCAAATCCGGTACTTGCCAGCCTCTCTGTTGACTGTCTTTGTCATTTTCGTGCTCAGCCTGATAGGTTACAACAGAATATGTCCAAAGGCTCCAAGAAATCTCGGTGAAAGGCTCCAATTTGACGAAATAATCACAGAATTGACATTACAAGCAAATTCTAAGCATTTCTGTGCATTTGTCGCAAAAATCGGTACTTACCACTGAATTGCTTGATGCCCTTGGGCATTTTTTTGCTCAGCCTGACAGGATACAACAAAATATGGCCAAGGGATCCAATGGGAGTCGGTGAAAGCCTCGAATTTGGCCACATTAGGCCCAAATTTCGACCTTTTCTATGGAAATTGAACCAAAAACGGGGTTTTGTCGCCAAATCCGGTACTTGCCAGCCTCTCTGTTGATTGTCTTTGTCATTTTCGTGCTCAGCCTGATAGGTTACAACAGAATATGTCCAAAGGCTCCAAGAAATCTCGGTGAAAGGCTCCAATTTGACGAAATAATCACAGAATTGACATTACAAGCAAATTCTAAGCATTTCTGTGCATTTGTCGCAAAAATCGGTACTTACCACTGAATTACTTGATGCCCTTGCGCATTTTTTTGCTCAGCCTGACAGGATACAACAAAATATGGCCAAGGGATCCAATGGGAGTCGGTGAAAGCTTCGAATTTGGCCACATTTGGCCCAAATTTCGACGTTTTCTATGGAAATTGAGCCAAAAACGGGGTTTTGTCGCCAAATCCGGTACTTGCCAGCCTCTCTGTTGACTGTCTTTGTCGTTTTCGTGCTCAGCCTGACAGGATACAACAAAATAGGGCCAAGGGATCCAATGGGAGTCGGTGAAAGCCTCGAATTTGGCCACATTTGGCCCAAATTTCGACGTTTTCTATGGAAATTGAGCCAAAAACGGGGTTTTGTCGCCAAATCCGGTACTTGCCAGCCTCTCTGTTGATTGTCTTTGTCATTTTCGTGCTCAGCCTGATAGGTTACAACAGAATATGTCCAAAGGCTCCAAGAAATCTCGGTGAAAGGCTCCAATTTGACGAAATAATCACGGAACTGACATTACAAGCAAATTCTAAGCATTTCTGTGCATTTGTCGCAAAAATCGGTACTTACCACTGAATTGCTTGATCCCCTTGCGCATTTTTTTGCTCAGCCTGACAGGATACAACAAAATATGGCCAAGGGATCCAATGGGAGTCGGTGAAAGCTTCGAATTTGGCCACATTTGGCCCAAATTTTGACGTTTTCTTTGGAAATTGAGCCAAAAACGGGGTTTTGTCGCCAAATCCGGTACTTGCCAGCCTCTCTGTTGACTGTCTTTGTCGTTTTCGTGCTCAGCCTCACAGGATACAACAAAATAGGGCCTAGGGATGCAAGAGGAAAAGGTGAAAGCCTCGATTTTGGCCACATTTGGCCCAAATTTCGACGTTTTCTATGGAAATTGTGCCAAAAACGGGGTTTTGTCGCCAAATCCGGTACTTGCCAGCCTCTCTGTTGACTGTCTTTGTCGTTTTCGTGCTCAGCCTGACTGGATACAACAAAATAGGGCCAAGGGATCCAAGAGGAGTCGGTGAAAGCCTCGAATTTGGCCACATTTGGTCCAAATTTCGACGTTTTCTATGGAAATTGAGCCAAAAACGGGGATTTGTCGCCAAATCCGGTACTTGCCAGCCTCTCTGTTGACTGTCTTTGTCGTTTTCGTGCTCAGCCTGACAGGATACAACAAAATAGGGCCAAGGGATCCAATGGGAGTCGGTGAAAGCCTCGAATTTGGCCACATTTGGCCCAAATTTCGACGTTTTCTATGGAAATTGAGCCAAAAACGGGGTTTTGTCGCCAAATCCGGTACTTGCCAGCCTCTCTGTTGATTGTCTTTGTCATTTTCGTGCTCAGCCTGATAGGTTACAACAGAATATGTCCAAAGGCTCCAAGAAATCTCGGTGAAAGGCTCCAATTTGACGAAATAATCACGGAATTGACATTACAAGCAAATTCTAAGAATTTCTGTGCATTTGTCGCATAAATCGGTACTTACCACTGAATTACTTGATGCCCTTGGGCATTTTTTTGCTCAGCCTGACAGGATACAACAAAATATGGCCAAGGGATCCAATGGGAGTCGGTGAAAGCTTCGAATTTGGCCACATTTGGCCCAAATTTCGACGTTTTCTATGGAAATTGAGCCAAAAATGGGGTTTTGTCGCCAAATCCGGTACTTGCCGGCCTCTCTGTTGATTGTCTTTGTCATTTTCGTGCTCAGCCTGATAGGTTACAACAGAATATGTCCAAAGGCTCCAAGAAATCTCGGTGAAAGGCTCCAATTTGACGAAATAATCACAGAATTGACATTACAAGCAAATTCTAAGCATTTCTGTGCATTTGTCGCAAAAATCGGTACTTACCACTGAATTGCTTGATCCCCTTGGGCATTTTTTTGCTCAGCCTGACAGGATACAACAAAATATGGCCAAGGGATCCAATGGGAGTTGGTGAAAGCTTCGAATTTGGCCACATTTGGCCCAAATTTCGACGTTTTCTATGGAAATTGAGCCAAAAACGGGGTTTTGTCGCCAAATCCGGTACTTGCCAGCCTCTCTGTTGACTGTCTTTGTCGTTTTCGTGCTCAGCCTGACAGGATACAACAAAATAGGGCCAAGGGATCCAAGAGGAGTCGGTGAAAGCCTCGAATTTGGCCACATTTGGCCCAAATTTCGACGTTTTCTATGGAAATTGAGCCAAAAATGGGGTTTTGTCGCCAAATCCGGTACTTGCCAGCCTCTCTGTTGATTGTCTTTGTCATTTTCGTGCTCAGTATGATAGGTTACAACAGAATATGTCCAAAGGCTCCAAGAAATCTCGGTGAAAGGCTCCAATTTGACGAAATAATCACGGAACTGACATTACAAGCAAATTCTAAGCATTTCTGTGCATTTGTCGCAAAAATCGGTACTTACCACTGAATTGCTTGATGCCCTTGGGCATTTTTTTGCTCAGCCTGACAGGATACATCAAAATATGGCCAAGGGATTCAATAAGAGTTGGTTAAAGCGTCGAATTTGCCCACATTTGGCCCAAATTTTGACGTTTTCTTTGGAAATTGAGCCAAAAACGGGGTTTTGTCGCCAAATCCGGTACTTGCCAGCCTCTCTGTTGATTGTCTTTGTCATTTTCGTGCTCAGCCTGATAGGTTACAACAGAATATGTCCAAAGGCTCCAAGAAATCTCGGTGAAAGGCTCCAATTTGACGAAATAATCACAGAATTGACATTACAAGCAAATTCTAAGCATTTCTGTGCATTTGTCGCAAAAATCGGTACTTACCACTGAATTGCTTGATCCCCTTGGGCATTTTTTTGCTCAGCCTGACAGGATACAACAAAATATGGCCAAGGGATCCAATGGGAGTCGGTGAAAGCTTCGAATTTGGCCACATTTGGCCCAAATTTTGACGTTTTCTTTGGAAATTGAGCCAAAAACGGGGTTTTGTCGCCAAATCCGGTACTTGCCAGCCTCTCTGTTGACTGTCTTTGTCGTTTTCGTGCTCAGCCTGACAGGATACAACAAAATAGGGCCAAGGGATCCAAGAGGAGTTGGTGAAAGCCTCGAATTTGGCCACATTTGGCCCAAATTTCGACGTTTTCTATGGAAATTGAGCAAAAAACGGGGTTTTGTCGCCAAATCCGGTACTTGCCAGCCTCTCTGTTGACTGTCTTTGTCATTTTCGTGCTCAGCCTGATAGGTTACAACAGAATATGTCCAAAGGCTCCAAGAAATCTTGGTGAAAGGCTCCAATTTGACGAAATAATCACAGAATTGACATTACAAGCAAATTCTAAGCATTTCTGTGCATTTGTCGCAAAAATCGGTACTTACCACTGAATTGCTTGATGCCCTTGGGCATTTTTTTGCTCAGCCTGACAGGATACAACAAAATATGGCCAAGGGATCCAATGGGAGTCGGTGAAAGCCTCGAATTTGGCCACATTAGGCCCAAATATCGACGTTTTCTATGGAAATTGAACCAAAAACGGGGTTTTGTCGCCAAATCCGGTACTTGCCAGCCTCTCTGTTGATTGTCTTTGTCATTTTCGTGCTCAGCCTGATAGGTTACAACAGAATATGTCCAAAGGCTCCAAGAAATCTCGGTGAAAGGCTCCAATTTGACGAAATAATCACGGAACTGACATTACAAGCAAATTCTAAGCATTTCTGTGCATTTGTCGCAAAAATCGGTACTTACCACTGAATTGCTTGATCCCCTTGGGCATTTTTTTGCTCAGCCTGACAGGATACAACAAAATATGGCCAAGGGATCCAATGGGAGTCGGTGAAAGCTTCGAATTTGGCCACATTTGGCCCAAATTTTGACGTTTTCTTTGGAAATTGAGCCAAAAACGGGGTTTTGTCGCCAAATCCGGTACTTGCCAGCCTCTCTGTTGACTGTCTTTGTCGTTTTCGTGCTCAGCCTCACAGGATACAACAAAATAGGGCCTAGGGATGCAAGAGGAAAAGGTGAAAGCCTCGATTTTGGCCACATTTGGCCCAAATTTCGACGTTTTCTATGGAAATTGTGCCAAAAACGGGGTTTTGTCGCCAAATCCGGTACTTGCCAGCCTCTCTGTTGACTGTCTTTGTCGTTTTCGTGCTCAGCTTGACAGGATACAACAAAATAGGGCCAAGGGATCCAAGAGGAGTCGGTGAAAGCCTCGAATTTGGCCACATTTGGTCCAAATTTCGACGTTTTCTATGGAAATTGAGCCAAAAACGGGGATTTGTCGCCAAATCCGGTACTTGCCAGCCTCTCTGTTGACTGTCTTTGTCGTTTTCGTGCTCAGCCTGACAGGATACAACGAAATAGGGCCAAGGGATCCAAGAGGAGTCGGTGAAAGCCTCGAATTTGGCCACATTTGGCCCAAATTTCGACGTTTTCTATGGAAATTGAGCCAAAAACGGGGTTTTGTCGCCAAATCCGGTACTTGCCAGCCTCTCTGTTGATTGTCTTTGTCATTTTCGTGCTCAGCCTGATAGGTTACAACAGAATATGTCCAAAGGCTCCAAGAAATCTCGGTGAAAGGCTCCAATTTGACGAAATAATCACGGAATTGACATTACAAGCAAATTCTAAGAATTTCTGTGCATTTGTCGCAAAAATCGGTACTTACCACTGAATTACATGATGCCCTTGGGCATTTTTTTGCTCAGCCTGACAGGATACAACAAAATATGGCCAAGGGATCCAATGGGAGTTGGTGAAAGCTTCGAATTTGGCCACATTTGGCCCAAATTTCGACCTTTTCTATGGAAATTGAACCAAAAACGGGGTTTTGTCGCCAAATCCGGTACTTGCCAGCCTCTCTGTTGATTGTCTTTGTCATTTTCGTGCTCAGCCTGATAGGTTACAACAGAATATGTCCAAAGGCTCCAAGAAATCTCGGTGAAAGGCTCCAATTTGACGAAATAATCACGGAATTGACATTACAAGCAAATTCTAAGCATTTCTGTGCATTTGTCGCAAAAATCGGTACTTACCACTGAATTACTTGATGCCCTTGCGCATTTTTTTGCTCAGCCTGACAGGATACAACAAAATATGGCCAAGGGATCCAATGGGAGTTGGTGAAAGCTTCGAATTTGGCCACATTTGGCCCAAATTTCGACGTTTTCTATGGAAATTGAGCCAAAAACGGGGTTTTGTCGCCAAATCCGGTACTTGCCAGCCTCTCTGTTGACTGTCTTTGTCGTTTTCGTGCTCAGCCTGACAGGATACAACAAAATAGGGCCAAGGGATCCAAGAGGAGTCGGTGAAAGCCTCGAATTTGGCCACATTTGGCCCAAATTTCGACGTTTTCTATGGAAATTGAGCCAAAAATGGGGTTTTGTCGCCAAATCCGGTACTTGCCAGCCTCTCTGTTGATTGTCTTTGTCATTTTCGTGCTCAGCCTGATAGGTTACAACAGAATATGTCCAAAGGCTCCAAGAAATCTCGGTGAAAGGCTCCAATTTGACGAAATAATCACGGAACTGACATTACAAGCAAATTCTCAGCATTTCTGTGCATTTGTCGCAAAAATCGGTACTTACCACTGAATTGCTTGATGCCCTTGGGCATTTTTTTGCTCAGCCTGACAGGATACATCAAAATATGGCCAAGGGATTCAATGGGAGTCGGTTAAAGCTTCGAATTTGCCCACATTTGGCCCAAATTTTGACGTTTTCTTTGGAAATTGAGCCAAAAATGGGGTTTTGTCGCCAAATCCGGTACTTGCCAGCCTCTCTGTTGATTGTCTTTGTCATTTTCGTGCTCAGCCTGATAGGTTACAACAGAATATGTCCAAAGGCTCCAAGAAATCTCGGTGAAAGGCTCCAATTTGACGAAATAATCACAGAATTGACATTACAAGCAAATTCTAAGCATTTCTGTGCATTTGTCGCAAAAATCGGTACTTACCACTAAATTGCTTGATCCCCTTGGGCATTTTTTTGCTCAGCCTGACAGGATACAACAAAATATGGCCAAGGGATCCAATGGGAGTCGGTGAAAGCTTCGAATTTGGCCACATTTGGCCCAAATTTTGACGTTTTCTTTGGAAATTGAGCCAAAAACGGGGTTTTGTCGCCAAATCCGGTACTTGCCAGCCTCTCTGTTGACTGTCTTTGTCGTTTTCGTGCTCAGCCTGACAGGATACAACAAAATAGGACCAAGGGATCCAAGAGGAGTCGGTGAAAGCCTCGAATTTGGCCACATTTGGCCCAAATTTCGACGTTTTCTATGGAAATTGAGCCAAAAACGGGGTTTTGTCGCCAAATCCGGTACTTGCCAGCCTCTCTGTTGATTGTCTTTGTCATTTTCGTGCTCAGCCTGATAGGTTACAACAGAATATGTCCAAAGGCTCCAAGAAATCTCGGTGAAAGGCTCCAATTTGACGAAATAATCACAGAATTGACATTACAAGCAAATTCTAAGCATTTCTGTGCATTTGTCGCAAAAATCGGTACTTACCACTAAATTGCTTGATCCCCTTGGGCATTTTTTTGCTCAGCCTGACAGGATACAACAAAATATGGCCAAGGGATCCAATGGGAGTCGGTGAAAGCTTCGAATTTGCCCACATTTGGCCCAAATTTTGACGTTTTCTTTGGAAATTGAGCCAAAAACGGGGTTTTGTCGCCAAATCCGGTACTTGCCAGCCTCTCTGTTGACTGTCTTTGTCGTTTTCGTGCTCAGCCTGACAGGATACAACAAAATAGGGCCAAGGGATCCAAGAGGAGTTGGTGAAAGCCTCGAATTTGGCCACATTTGGCCCAAATTTCGACGTTTTCTATGGAAATTGAGCAAAAAACGGGGTTTTGTCGCCAAATCCGGTACTTGCCAGCCTCTCTGTTGACTGTCTTTGTCATTTTCGTGCTCAGCCTGATAGGTTACAACAGAATATGTCCAAAGGCTCCAAGAAATCTCGGTGAAAGGCTCCAATTTGACGAAATAATCACAGAATTGACATTACAAGCAAATTCTAAGCATTTCTGTGCATTTGTCGCAAAAATCGGTACTTACCACTGAATTGCTTGATGCCCTTGGGCATTTTTTTGCTCAGCCTGACAGGATACAACAAAATATGGCCAAGGGATCCAATGGGAGTCGGTGAAAGCCTCGAATTTGGCCACATTAGGCCCAAATTTCGACCTTTTCTATGGAAATTGAACCAAAAACGGGGTTTTGTCGCCAAATCCGGTACTTGCCAGCCTCTCTGTTGATTGTCTTTGTCATTTTCGTGCTCAGCCTGATAGGTTACAACAGAATATGTCCAAAGGCTCCAAGAAATCTCGGTGAAAGGCTCCAATTTGACGAAATAATCACGGAATTGACATTACAAGCAAATTCTAAGAATTTCTGTGCATTTGTCGCAAAAATCGGTACTTACCACTGAATTACTTGATGCCCTTGCGCATTTTTTTGCTCAGCCTGACAGGATACAACAAAATATGGCCAAGGGATCCAATGGGAGTCGGTGAAAGCTTCGAATTTGGCCACATTTGGCCCAAATTTCGACGTTTTCTATGGAAATTGAGCCAAAAACGGGGTTTTGTCGCCAAATCCGGTACTTGCCAGCCTCTCTGTTCACTGTCTTTGTCGTTTTCGTGCTCAGCCTGACAGGATACAACAAAATAGGGCCAAGGGATCCAATGGGAGTCGGTGAAAGCCTCGAATTTGGCCACATTTGGCCCAAATTTCGACGTTTTCTATGGAAATTGAGCCAAAAACGGGGTTTTGTCGCCAAATCCGGTACTTGCCAGCCTCTCTGTTGATTGTCTTTGTCATTTTCGTGCTCAGCCTGATAGGTTACAACAGAATATGTCCAAAGGCTCCAAGAAATCTCGGTGAAAGGCTCCAATTTGACGAAATAATCACGGAACTGACATTACAAGCAAATTCTAAGCATTTCTGTGCATTTGTCGCAAAAATCGGTACTTACCACTGAATTGCTTGATCCCCTTGGGCATTTTTTTGCTCAGCCTGACAGGATACAACAAAATATGGCCAAGGGATCCAATGGGAGTCGGTGAAAGCTTCGAATTTGGCCACATTTGGCCCAAATTTTGACGTTTTCTTTGGAAATTGAGCCAAAAACGGGGTTTTGTCGCCAAATCCGGTACTTGCCAGCCTCTCTGTTGACTGTCTTTGTCGTTTTCGTGCTCAGCCTCACAGGATACAACAAAATAGGGCCTAGGGATGCAAGAGGAAAAGGTGAAAGCCTCGATTTTGGCCACATTTGGCCCAAATTTCGACGTTTTCTATGGAAATTGTGCCAAAAACGGGGTTTTGTCGCCAAATCCGGTACTTGCCAGCCTCTCTGTTGACTGTCTTTGTCGTTTTCGTGCTCAGCCTGACAGGATACAACAAAATAGGGCCAAGGGATCCAAGAGGAGTCGGTGAAAGCCTCGAATTTGGCCACATTTGGTCCAAATTTCGACGTTTTCTATGGAAATTGAGCCAAAAACGGGGATTTGTCGCCAAATCCGGTACTTGCCAGCCTCTCTGTTGACTGTCTTTGTCGTTTTCGTGCTCAGCCTGACAGGATACAACAAAATAGGGCCAAGGGATCCAAGAGGAGTCGGTGAAAGCCTCGAATTTGGCCACATTTGGCCCAAATTTCGACGTTTTCTATGGAAATTGAGCCAAAAACGGGGTTTTGTCGCCAAATCCGGTACTTGCCAGCCTCTCTGTTGATTGTCTTTGTCATTTTCGTGCTCAGCCTGATAGGTTACAACAGAATATGTCCAAAGGCTCCAAGAAATCTCGGTGAAAGGCTCCAATTTGACGAAATAATCACGGAATTGACATTACAAGCAAATTCTAAGAATTTCTGTGCATTTGTCGCAAAAATCGGTACTTACCACTGAATTACTTGATGCCCTTGGGCATTTTTTTGCTCAGCCTGACAGGATACAACAAAATATGGCCAAGGGATCCAATGGGAGTTGGTGAAAGCTTCGAATTTGGCCACATTTGGCCCAAATTTCGACGTTTTCTATGGAAATTGAGCCAAAAACGGGGTTTTGTCGCCAAATCCGGTACTTGCCAGCCTCTCTGTTGATTGTCTTTGTCATTTTCGTGCTCAGCCTGATAGGTTACAACAGAATATGTCCAAAGGCTCCAAGAAATCTCGGTGAAAGGCTCCAATTTGACGAAATAATCACAGAATTGACATTACAAGCAAATTCTAAGCATTTCTGTGCATTTGTCGCAAAAATCGGTACTTACCACTAAATTGCTTGATCCCCTTGGGCATTTTTTTGCTCAGCCTGACAGGATACAACAAAATATGGCCAAGGGATCCAATGGGAGTCGGTGAAAGCTTCGAATTTGGCCACATTTGGCCCAAATTTTGACGTTTTCTTTGGAAATTGAGCCAAAAACGGGGTTTTGTCGCCAAATCCGGTACTTGCCAGCCTCTCTGTTGACTGTCTTTGTCGTTTTCGTGCTCAGCCTGACAGGATACAACAAAATAGGACCAAGGGATCCAAGAGGAGTCGGTGAAAGCCTCGAATTTGGCCACATTTGGCCCAAATTTCGACGTTTTCTATGGAAATTGAGCCAAAAACGGGGTTTTGTCGCCAAATCCGGTACTTGCCAGCCTCTCTGTTGATTGTCTTTGTCATTTTCGTGCTCAGCCTGATAGGTTACAACAGAATATGTCCAAAGGCTCCAAGAAATCTCGGTGAAAGGCTCCAATTTGACGAAATAATCACAGAATTGACATTACAAGCAAATTCTAAGCATTTCTGTGCATTTGTCGCAAAAATCGGTACTTACCACTAAATTGCTTGATCCCCTTGGGCATTTTTTTGCTCAGCCTGACAGGATACAACAAAATATGGCCAAGGGATCCAATGGGAGTCGGTGAAAGCTTCGAATTTGCCCACATTTGGCCCAAATTTTGACGTTTTCTTTGGAAATTGAGCCAAAAACGGGGTTTTGTCGCCAAATCCGGTACTTGCCAGCCTCTCTGTTGACTGTCTTTGTCGTTTTCGTGCTCAGCCTGACAGGATACAACAAAATAGGGCCAAGGGATCCAAGAGGAGTCGGTGAAAGCCTCGAATTTGGCCACATTTGGCCCAAATTTCGACGTTTTCTATGGAAATTGAGCAAAAAACGGGGTTTTGTCGCCAAATCCGGTACTTGCCAGCCTCTCTGTTGACTGTCTTTGTCATTTTCGTGCTCAGCCTGATAGGTTACAACAGAATATGTCCAAAGGCTCCAAGAAATCTCGGTGAAAGGCTCCAATTTGACGAAATAATCACAGAATTGACATTACAAGCAAATTCTAAGCATTTCTGTGCATTTGTCGCAAAAATCGGTACTTACCACTGAATTGCTTGATGCCCTTGGGCATTTTTTTGCTCAGCCTGACAGGATACAACAAAATATGGCCAAGGGATCCAATGGGAGTCGGTGAAAGCCTCGAATTTGGCCACATTAGGCCCAAATATCGACGTTTTCTATGGAAATTGAACCAAAAACGGGGTTTTGTCGCCAAATCCGGTACTTGCCAGCCTCTCTGTTGATTGTCTTTGTCATTTTCGTGCTCAGCCTGATAGGTTACAACAGAATATGTCCAAAGGCTCCAAGAAATCTCGGTGAAAGGCTCCAATTTGACGAAATAATCACGGAATTGACATTACAAGCAAATTCTAAGAATTTCTGTGCATTTGTCGCAAAAATCGGTACTTACCACTGAATTACTTGATGCCCTTGCGCATTTTTTTGCTCAGCCTGACAGGATACAACAAAATATGGCCAAGGGATCCAATGGGAGTCGGTGAAAGCTTCGAATTTGGCCACATTTGGCCCAAATTTCGACGTTTTCTATGGAAATTGAGCCAAAAACGGGGTTTTGTCGCCAAATCCGGTACTTGCCAGCCTCTCTGTTGACTGTCTTTGTCGTTTTCGTGCTCAGCCTGACAGGATACAACAAAATAGGGCCAAGGGATCCAATGGGAGTCGGTGAAAGCCTCGAATTTGGCCACATTTGGCCCAAATTTCGACCTTTTCTATGGAAATTGAGCCAAAAACGGGGTTTTGTCGCCAAATCCGGTACTTGCCAGCCTCTCTGTTGATTGTCTTTGTCATTTTCGTGCTCAGCCTGATAGGTTACAACAGAATATGTCCAAAGGCTCCAAGAAATCTTGGTGAAAGGCTCCAATTTGACGAAATAATCACGGAACTGACATTACAAGCAAATTCTAAGCATTTCTGTGCATTTGTCGCAAAAATCGGTACTTACCACTGAATTACTTGATGCCCTTGGGCAATTTTTTGCTCAGCCTGACAGGATACAACAAAATATGGCCAAGGGATCCAATGGGAGTTGGTGAAAGCTTCGAATTTGGCCACATTTGGCCCAAATTTCGACGTTTTCTATGGAAATTGAGCCAAAAATGGGGTTTTGTCGCCAAATCCGGTACTTGCCAGCCTCTCTGTTGATTGTCTTTGTCATTTTCGTGCTCAGCCTGATAGGTTACAACAGAATATGTCCAAAGGCTCCAAGAAATCTCGGTGAAAGGCTCCAATTTGACGAAATAATCACAGAATTGACATTACAAGCAAATTCTAAGCATTTCTGTGCATTTGTCGCAAAAATCGGTACTTACCACTGAATTGCTTGATCCCCTTGGGCATTTTTTTGCTCAGCCTGACAGGATACAACAAAATATGGCCAAGGGATCCAATGGGAGTCGGTGAAAGCTTCGAATTTGCCCACATTTGGCCCAAATTTTGACGTTTTCTTTGGAAATTGAGCCAAAAACTGGGTTTTGTCGCTAAATCCGGTACTTGCCAGCCTCTCTGTTGACTGTCTTTGTCGTTTTCGTGCTCAGCCTGACAGGATACAACAAAATAGGGCCAAGGGATCCAAGAGGAGTTGGTGAAAGCCTCGAATTTGGCCACATTTGGCCCAAATTTCGACGTTTTCTATGGAAATTGAGCAAAAAACGGGGTTTTGTTGCCAAATCCGGTACTTGCCAGCCTCTCTGTTGACTGTCTTTGTCATTTTCGTGCTCAGCCTGATAGGTTACAACAGAATATGTCCAAAGGCTCCAAGAAATCTCGGTGAAAGGCTCCAATTTGACGAAATAATCACAGAATTGACATTACAAGCAAATTCTAAGCATTTCTGTGCATTTGTCGCAAAAATCGGTACTTACCACTGAATTGCTTGATGCCCTTGGGCATTTTTTTGCTCAGCCTGACAGGATACAACAAAATATGGCCAAGGGATCCAATGGGAGTCGGTGAAAGCTTCGAATTTGGCCACATTTGGCCCAAATTTCGACGTTTTCTATGGAAATTGAGCCAAAAATGGGGTTTTGTCGCCAAATCCGGTACTTGCCAGCCTCTCTGTTGATTGTCTTTGTCATTTTCGTGCTCAGCCTGATAGGTTACAACAGAATATGTCCAAAGGCTCCAAGAAATCTCGGTGAAAGGCTCCAATTTGACGAAATAATCACAGAATTGACATTACAAGCAAATTCTAAGCATTTCTGTGCATTTGTCGCAAAAATCGGTACTTACCACTGAATTGCTTGATCCACTTGGGCATTTTTTTGCTCAGCCTGACAGGATACAACAAAATATGGCCAAGGGATCCAATGGGAGTCGGTGAAAGCTTCGAATTTGCCCACATTTGGCCCAAATTTTGACGTTTTCTTTGGAAATTGAGCCAAAAACGGGGTTTTGTCGCCAAATCCGGTACTTGCCAGCCTCTCTGTTGACTGTCTTTGTCGTTTTCGTGCTCAGCCTGACAGGATACAACAAAATAGGGCCAAGGGATCCAAGAGGAGTTGGTGAAAGCCTCGAATTTGGCCACATTTGGCCCAAATTTCGACGTTTTCTATGGAAATTGAGCAAAAAACGGGGTTTTGTTGCCAAATCCGGTACTTGCCAGCCTCTCTGTTGACTGTCTTTGTCATTTTCGTGCTCAGCCTGATAGGTTACAACAGAATATGTCCAAAGGCTCCAAGAAATCTCGGTGAAAGGCTCCAATTTGACGAAATAATCACAGAATTGACATTACAAGCAAATTCTAAGCATTTCTGTGCATTTGTCGCAAAAATCGGTACTTACCACTGAATTGCTTGATGCCCTTGGGCATTTTTTTGCTCAGCCTGACAGGATACAACAAAATATGGCCAAGGGATCCAATGGGAGTCGGTGAAAGCCTCGAATTTGGCCACATTAGGCCCAAATTTCGACCTTTTCTATGGAAATTGAACCAAAAACGGGGTTTTGTCGCCAAATCCGGTACTTGCCAGCCTCTCTGTTGATTGTCTTTGTCATTTTCGTGCTCAGCCTGATAGGTTACAACAGAATATGTCCAAAGGCTCCAAGAAATCTCGGTGAAAGGCTCCAATTTGACGAAATAATCACAGAATTGACATTACAAGCAAATTCTAAGCATTTCTGTGCATTTGTCGCAAAAATCGGTACTTACCACTGAATTACTTGATGCCCTTGCGCATTTTTTTGCTCAGCCTGACAGGATACAACAAAATATGGCCAAGGGATCCAATGGGAGTCGGTGAAAGCTTCGAATTTGGCCACATTTGGCCCAAATTTCGACGTTTTCTATGGAAATTGAGCCAAAAACGGGGTTTTGTCGCCAAATCCGGTACTTGCCAGCCTCTCTGTTGACTGTCTTTGTCGTTTTCGTGCTCAGCCTGACAGGATACAACAAAATAGGGCCAAGGGATCCAATGGGAGTCGGTGAAAGCCTCGAATTTGGCCACATTTGGCCCAAATTTCGACGTTTTCTATGGAAATTGAGCCAAAAACGGGGTTTTGTCGCCAAATCCGGTACTTGCCAGCCTCTCTGTTGATTGTCTTTGTCATTTTCGTGCTCAGCCTGATAGGTTACAACAGAATATGTCCAAAGGCTCCAAGAAATCTCGGTGAAAGGCTCCAATTTGACGAAATAATCACGGAACTGACATTACAAGCAAATTCTAAGCATTTCTGTGCATTTGTCGCAAAAATCGGTACTTACCACTGAATTGCTTGATCCCCTTGCGCATTTTTTTGCTCAGCCTGACAGGATACAACAAAATATGGCCAAGGGATCCAATGGGAGTCGGTGAAAGCTTCGAATTTGGCCACATTTGGCCCAAATTTTGACGTTTTCTTTGGAAATTGAGCCAAAAACGGGGTTTTGTCGCCAAATCCGGTACTTGCCAGCCTCTCTGTTGACTGTCTTTGTCGTTTTCGTGCTCAGCCTCACAGGATACAACAAAATAGGGCCTAGGGATGCAAGAGGAAAAGGTGAAAGCCTCGATTTTGGCCACATTTGGCCCAAATTTCGACGTTTTCTATGGAAATTGTGCCAAAAACGGGGTTTTGTCGCCAAATCCGGTACTTGCCAGCCTCTCTGTTGACTGTCTTTGTCGTTTTCGTGCTCAGCCTGACTGGATACAACAAAATAGGGCCAAGGGATCCAAGAGGAGTCGGTGAAAGCCTCGAATTTGGCCACATTTGGTCCAAATTTCGACGTTTTCTATGGAAATTGAGCCAAAAACGGGGATTTGTCGCCAAATCCGGTACTTGCCAGCCTCTCTGTTGACTGTCTTTGTCGTTTTCGTGCTCAGCCTGACAGGATACAACAAAATAGGGCCAAGGGATCCAATGGGAGTCGGTGAAAGCCTCGAATTTGGCCACATTTGGCCCAAATTTCGACGTTTTCTATGGAAATTGAGCCAAAAACGGGGTTTTGTCGCCAAATCCGGTACTTGCCAGCCTCTCTGTTGATTGTCTTTGTCATTTTCGTGCTCAGCCTGATAGGTTACAACAGAATATGTCCAAAGGCTCCAAGAAATCTCGGTGAAAGGCTCCAATTTGACGAAATAATCACGGAACTGACATTACAAGCAAATTCTAAGAATTTCTGTGCATTTGTCGCATAAATCGGTACTTACCACTGAATTACTTGATGCCCTTGGGCATTTTTTTGCTCAGCCTGACAGGATACAACAAAATATGGCCAAGGGATCCAATGGGAGTTGGTGAAAGCTTCGAATTTGGCCACATTTGGCCCAAATTTCGACGTTTTCTATGGAAATTGAGCCAAAAATGGGGTTTTGTCGCCAAATCCGGTACTTGCCGGCCTCTCTGTTGATTGTCTTTGTCATTTTCGTGCTCAGCCTGATAGGTTACAACAGAATATGTCCAAAGGCTCCAAGAAATCTCGGTGAAAGGCTCCAATTTGACGAAATAATCACAGAATTGACATTACAAGCAAATTCTAAGCATTTCTGTGCATTTGTCGCAAAAATCGGTACTTACCACTGAATTGCTTGATCCCCTTGGGCATTTTTTTGCTCAGCCTGACAGGATACAACAAAATATGGCCAAGGGATCCAATGGGAGTTGGTGAAAGCTTCGAATTTGGCCACATTTGGCCCAAATTTCGACGTTTTCTATGGAAATTGAGCCAAAAACGGGGTTTTGTCGCCAAATCCGGTACTTGCCAGCCTCTCTGTTGACTGTCTTTGTCGTTTTCGTGCTCAGCCTGACAGGATACAACAAAATAGGGCCAAGGGATCCAAGAGGAGTCGGTGAAAGCCTCGAATTTGGCCACATTTGGCCCAAATTTCGACGTTTTCTATGGAAATTGAGCCAAAAATGGGGTTTTGTCGCCAAATCCGGTACTTGCCAGCCTCTCTGTTGATTGTCTTTGTCATTTTCGTGCTCAGTATGATAGGTTACAACAGAATATGTCCAAAGGCTCCAAGAAATCTCGGTGAAAGGCTCCAATTTGACGAAATAATCACGGAACTGACATTACAAGCAAATTCTAAGCATTTCTGTGCATTTGTCGCAAAAATCGGTACTTACCACTGAATTGCTTGATGCCCTTGGGCATTTTTTTGCTCAGCCTGACAGGATACATCAAAATATGGCCAAGGGATTCAATAAGAGTTGGTTAAAGCGTCGAATTTGCCCACATTTGGCCCAAATTTTGACGTTTTCTTTGGAAATTGAGCCAAAAACGGGGTTTTGTCGCCAAATCCGGTACTTGCCAGCCTCTCTGTTGATTGTCTTTGTCATTTTCGTGCTCAGCCTGATAGGTTACAACAGAATATGTCCAAAGGCTCCAAGAAATCTCGGTGAAAGGCTCCAATTTGACGAAATAATCACAGAATTGACATTACAAGCAAATTCTAAGCATTTCTGTGCATTTGTCGCAAAAATCGGTACTTACCACTGAATTGCTTGATCCACTTGGGCATTTTTTTGCTCAGCCTGACAGGATACAACAAAATATGGCCAAGGGATCCAATGGGAGTCGGTGAAAGCTTCGAATTTGCCCACATTTGGCCCAAATTTTGACGTTTTCTTTGGAAATTGAGCCAAAAACGGGGTTTTGTCGCCAAATCCGGTACTTGCCAGCCTCTCTGTTGACTGTCTTTGTCGTTTTCGTGCTCAGCCTGACAGGATACAACAAAATAGGGCCAAGGGATCCAATGGGAGTCGGTGAAAGCCTCGAATTTGGCCACATTTGGCCCAAATTTCGACGTTTTCTATGGAAATTGAGCCAAAAACGGGGTTTTGTCGCCAAATCCGGTACTTGCCAGCCTCTCTGTTGATTGTCTTTGTCATTTTCGTGCTCAGCCTGATAGGTTACAACAGAATATGTCCAAAGGCTCCAAGAAATCTCGGTGAAAGGCTCCAATTTGACGAAATAATCACGGAACTGACATTACAAGCAAATTCTAAGCATTTCTGTGCATTTGTCGCAAAAATCGGTACTTACCACTGAATTGCTTGATCCCCTTGCGCATTTTTTTGCTCAGCCTGACAGGATACAACAAAATATGGCCAAGGGATCCAATGGGAGTCGGTGAAAGCTTCGAATTTGGCCACATTTGGCCCAAATTTTGACGTTTTCTTTGGAAATTGAGCCAAAAACGGGGTTTTGTCGCCAAATCCGGTACTTGCCAGCCTCTCTGTTGACTGTCTTTGTCGTTTTCGTGCTCAGCCTCACAGGATACAACAAAATAGGGCCTAGGGATGCAAGAGGAAAAGGTGAAAGCCTCGATTTTGGCCACATTTGGCCCAAATTTCGACGTTTTCTATGGAAATTGTGCCAAAAACGGGGTTTTGTCGCCAAATCCGGTACTTGCCAGCCTCTCTGTTGACTGTCTTTGTCGTTTTCGTGCTCAGCCTGACTGGATACAACAAAATAGGGCCAAGGGATCCAAGAGGAGTCGGTGAAAGCCTCGAATTTGGCCACATTTGGTCCAAATTTCGACGTTTTCTATGGAAATTGAGCCAAAAACGGGGATTTGTCGCCAAATCCGGTACTTGCCAGCCTCTCTGTTGACTGTCTTTGTCGTTTTCGTGCTCAGCCTGACAGGATACAACAAAATAGGGCCAAGGGATCCAATGGGAGTCGGTGAAAGCCTCGAATTTGGCCACATTTGGCCCAAATTTCGACGTTTTCTATGGAAATTGAGCCAAAAACGGGGTTTTGTCGCCAAATCCGGTACTTGCCAGCCTCTCTGTTGATTGTCTTTGTCATTTTCGTGCTCAGCCTGATAGGTTACAACAGAATATGTCCAAAGGCTCCAAGAAATCTCGGTGAAAGGCTCCAATTTGACGAAATAATCACGGAATTGACATTACAAGCAAATTCTAAGAATTTCTGTGCATTTGTCGCATAAATCGGTACTTACCACTGAATTACTTGATGCCCTTGGGCATTTTTTTGCTCAGCCTGACAGGATACAACAAAATATGGCCAAGGGATCCAATGGGAGTTGGTGAAAGCTTCGAATTTGGCCACATTTGGCCCAAATTTCGACGTTTTCTATGGAAATTGAGCCAAAAATGGGGTTTTGTCGCCAAATCCGGTACTTGCCGGCCTCTCTGTTGATTGTCTTTGTCATTTTCGTGCTCAGCCTGATAGGTTACAACAGAATATGTCCAAAGGCTCCAAGAAATCTCGGTGAAAGGCTCCAATTTGACGAAATAATCACAGAATTGACATTACAAGCAAATTCTAAGCATTTCTGTGCATTTGTCGCAAAAATCGGTACTTACCACTGAATTGCTTGATCCCCTTGGGCATTTTTTTGCTCAGCCTGACAGGATACAACAAAATATGGCCAAGGGATCCAATGGGAGTTGGTGAAAGCTTCGAATTTGGCCACATTTGGCCCAAATTTCGACGTTTTCTATGGAAATTGAGCCAAAAACGGGGTTTTGTCGCCAAATCCGGTACTTGCCAGCCTCTCTGTTGACTGTCTTTGTCGTTTTCGTGCTCAGCCTGACAGGATACAACAAAATAGGGCCAAGGGATCCAAGAGGAGTCGGTGAAAGCCTCGAATTTGGCCACATTTGGCCCAAATTTCGACGTTTTCTATGGAAATTGAGCCAAAAATGGGGTTTTGTCGCCAAATCCGGTACTTGCCAGCCTCTCTGTTGATTGTCTTTGTCATTTTCGTGCTCAGTATGATAGGTTACAACAGAATATGTCCAAAGGCTCCAAGAAATCTCGGTGAAAGGCTCCAATTTGACGAAATAATCACGGAACTGACATTACAAGCAAATTCTAAGCATTTCTGTGCATTTGTCGCAAAAATCGGTACTTACCACTGAATTGCTTGATGCCCTTGGGCATTTTTTTGCTCAGCCTGACAGGATACATCAAAATATGGCCAAGGGATTCAATAAGAGTTGGTTAAAGCGTCGAATTTGCCCACATTTGGCCCAAATTTTGACGTTTTCTTTGGAAATTGAGCCAAAAACGGGGTTTTGTCGCCAAATCCGGTACTTGCCAGCCTCTCTGTTGATTGTCTTTGTCATTTTCGTGCTCAGCCTGATAGGTTACAACAGAATATGTCCAAAGGCTCCAAGAAATCTCGGTGAAAGGCTCCAATTTGACGAAATAATCACAGAATTGACATTACAAGCAAATTCTAAGCATTTCTGTGCATTTGTCGCAAAAATCGGTACTTACCACTAAATTGCTTGATCCCCTTGGGCATTTTTTTGCTCAGCCTGACAGGATACAACAAAATATGGCCAAGGGATCCAATGGGAGTCGGTGAAAGCTTCGAATTTGGCCACATTTGGCCCAAATTTTGACGTTTTCTTTGGAAATTGAGCCAAAAACGGGGTTTTGTCGCCAAATCCGGTACTTGCCAGCCTCTCTGTTGACTGTCTTTGTCGTTTTCGTGCTCAGCCTGACAGGATACAACAAAATAGGGCCAAGGGATCCAAGAGGAGTTGGTGAAAGCCTCGAATTTGGCCACATTTGGCCCAAATTTCGACGTTTTCTATGGAAATTGAGCAAAAAACGGGGTTTTGTCGCCAAATCCGGTACTTGCCAGCCTCTCTGTTGACTGTCTTTGTCATTTTCGTGCTCAGCCTGATAGGTTACAACAGAATATGTCCAAAGGCTCCAAGAAATCTTGGTGAAAGGCTCCAATTTGACGAAATAATCACAGAATTGACATTACAAGCAAATTCTAAGCATTTCTGTGCATTTGTCGCAAAAATCGGTACTTACCACTGAATTGCTTGATGCCCTTGGGCATTTTTTTGCTCAGCCTGACAGGATACAACAAAATATGGCCAAGGGATCCAATGGGAGTCGGTGAAAGCCTCGAATTTGGCCACATTAGGCCCAAATATCGACGTTTTCTATGGAAATTGAACCAAAAACGGGGTTTTGTCGCCAAATCCGGTACTTGCCAGCCTCTCTGTTGATTGTCTTTGTCATTTTCGTGCTCAGCCTGATAGGTTACAACAGAATATGTCCAAAGGCTCCAAGAAATCTCGGTGAAAGGCTCCAATTTGACGAAATAATCACGGAACTGACATTACAAGCAAATTCTAAGCATTTCTGTGCATTTGTCGCAAAAATCGGTACTTACCACTGAATTGCTTGATCCCCTTGGGCATTTTTTTGCTCAGCCTGACAGGATACAACAAAATATGGCCAAGGGATCCAATGGGAGTCGGTGAAAGCTTCGAATTTGGTCACATTTGGCCCAAATTTTGACGTTTTCTTTGGAAATTGAGCCAAAAACGGGGTTTTGTCGCCAAATCCGGTACTTGCCAGCCTCTCTGTTGACTGTCTTTGTCGTTTTCGTGCTCAGCCTCACAGGATACAACAAAATAGGGCCTAGGGATGCAAGAGGAAAAGGTGAAAGCCTCGATTTTGGCCACATTTGGCCCAAATTTCGACGTTTTCTATGGAAATTGTGCCAAAAACGGGGTTTTGTCGCCAAATCCGGTACTTGCCAGCCTCTCTGTTGACTGTCTTTGTCGTTTTCGTGCTCAGCTTGACAGGATACAACAAAATAGGGCCAATGGATCCAAGAGGAGTCGGTGAAAGCCTCGAATTTGGCCACATTTGGTCCAAATTTCGACGTTTTCTATGGAAATTGAGCCAAAAACGGGGTTTTGTCGCCAAATCCGGTACTTGCCAGCCTCTCTGTTGACTGTCTTTGTCGTTTTCGTGCTCAGCCTGACAGGATACAACAAAATAGGGCCAAGGGATCCAAGAGGAGTCGGTGAAAGCCTCGAATTTGGCCACATTTGGCCCAAATTTCGACGTTTTCTATGGAAATTGAGCCAAAAATGGGGTTTTGTCGCCAAATCCGGTACTTGCCAGCCTCTCTGTTGATTGTCTTTGTCATTTTCGTGCTCAGCCTGATAGGTTACAACAGAATATGTCCAAAGGCTCCAAGAAATCTCGGTGAAAGGCTCCAATTTGACGAAATAATCACGGAACTGACATTACAAGCAAATTCTAAGCATTTCTGTGCATTTGTCGCAAAAATCGGTACTTACCACTGAATTGCTTGATGCCCTTGGGCATTTTTTTGCTCAGCCTGACAGGATACATCAAAATATGGCCAAGGGATTCAATGGGAGTCGGTTAAAGCTTCGAATTTGCCCACATTTGGCCCAAATTTTGACGTTTTCTTTGGAAATTGAGCCAAAAACGGGGTTTTGTCGCCAAATCCGGTACTTGCCAGCCTCTCTGTTGATTGTCTTTGTCATTTTCGTGCTCAGCCTGATAGGTTACAACAGAATATGTCCAAAGGCTCCAAGAAATCTCGGTGAAAGGCTCCAATTTGACGAAATAATCACAGAATTGACATTACAAGCAAATTCTAAGCATTTCTGTGCATTTGTCGCAAAAATCGGTACTTACCACTAAATTGCTTGATCCCCTTGGGCATTTTTTTGCTCAGCCTGACAGGATACAACAAAATATGGCCAAGGGATCCAATGGGAGTCGGTGAAAGCTTCGAATTTGGCCACATTTGGCCCAAATTTTGACGTTTTCTTTGGAAATTGAGCCAAAAACGGGGTTTTGTCGCCAAATCCGGTACTTGCCAGCCTCTCTGTTGACTGTCTTTGTCGTTTTCGTGCTCAGCCTGACAGGATACAACAAAATAGGACCAAGGGATCCAAGAGGAGTCGGTGAAAGCCTCGAATTTGGCCACATTTGGCCCAAATTTCGACGTTTTCTATGGAAATTGAGCCAAAAACGGGGTTTTGTCGCCAAATCCGGTACTTGCCAGCCTCTCTGTTGATTGTCTTTGTCATTTTCGTGCTCAGCCTGATAGGTTACAACAGAATATGTCCAAAGGCTCCAAGAAATCTCGGTGAAAGGCTCCAATTTGACGAAATAATCACAGAATTGACATTACAAGCAAATTCTAAGCATTTCTGTGCATTTGTCGCAAAAATCGGTACTTACCACTAAATTGCTTGATCCCCTTGGGCATTTTTTTGCTCAGCCTGACAGGATACAACAAAATATGGCCAAGGGATCCAATGGGAGTCGGTGAAAGCTTCGAATTTGCCCACATTTGGCCCAAATTTTGACGTTTTCTTTGGAAATTGAGCCAAAAACGGGGTTTTGTCGCCAAATCCGGTACTTGCCAGCCTCTCTGTTGACTGTCTTTGTCGTTTTCGTGCTCAGCCTGACAGGATACAACAAAATAGGGCCAAGGGATCCAAGAGGAGTTGGTGAAAGCCTCGAATTTGGCCACATTTGGCCCAAATTTCGACGTTTTCAATGGAAATTGAGCAAAAAACGGGGTTTTGTCGCCAAATCCGGTACTTGCCAGCCTCTCTGTTGACTGTCTTTGTCATTTTCGTGCTCAGCCTGATAGGTTACAACAGAATATGTCCAAAGGCTCCAAGAAATCTCGGTGAAAGGCTCCAATTTGACGAAATAATCACAGAATTGACATTACAAGCAAATTCTAAGCATTTCTGTGCATTTGTCGCAAAAATCGGTACTTACCACTGAATTGCTTGATGCCCTTGGGCATTTTTTTGCTCAGCCTGACAGGATACAACAAAATATGGCCAAGGGATCCAATGGGAGTCGGTGAAAGCCTCGAATTTGGCCACATTAGGCCCAAATATCGACGTTTTCTATGGAAATTGAACCAAAAACGGGGTTTTGTCGCCAAATCCGGTACTTGCCAGCCTCTCTGTTGATTGTCTTTGTCATTTTCGTGCTCAGCCTGATAGGTTACAACAGAATATGTCCAAAGGCTCCAAGAAATCTCGGTGAAAGGCTCCAATTTGACGAAATAATCACGGAATTGACATTACAAGCAAATTCTAAGAATTTCTGTGCATTTGTCGCAAAAATCGGTACTTACCACTGAATTACTTGATGCCCTTGCGCATTTTTTTGCTCAGCCTGACAGGATACAACAAAATATGGCCAAGGGATCCAATGGGAGTCGGTGAAAGCTTCGAATTTGGCCACATTTGGCCCAAATTTCGACGTTTTCTATGGAAATTGAGCCAAAAACGGGGTTTTGTCGCCAAATCCGGTACTTGCCAGCCTCTCTGTTGACTGTCTTTGTCGTTTTCGTGCTCAGCCTGACAGGATACAACAAAATAGGGCCAAGGGATCCAATGGGAGTCGGTGAAAGCCTCGAATTTGGCCACATTTGGCCCAAATTTCGACCTTTTCTATGGAAATTGAGCCAAAAACGGGGTTTTGTCGCCAAATCCGGTACTTGCCAGCCTCTCTGTTGATTGTCTTTGTCATTTTCGTGCTCAGCCTGATAGGTTACAACAGAATATGTCCAAAGGCTCCAAGAAATCTTGGTGAAAGGCTCCAATTTGACGAAATAATCACGGAACTGACATTACAAGCAAATTCTAAGCATTTCTGTGCATTTGTCGCAAAAATCGGTACTTACCACTGAATTACTTGATGCCCTTGGGCAATTTTTTGCTCAGCCTGACAGGATACAACAAAATATGGCCAAGGGATCCAATGGGAGTTGGTGAAAGCTTCGAATTTGGCCACATTTGGCCCAAATTTCGACGTTTTCTATGGAAATTGAGCCAAAAATGGGGTTTTGTCGCCAAATCCGGTACTTGCCAGCCTCTCTGTTGATTGTCTTTGTCATTTTCGTGCTCAGCCTGATAGGTTACAACAGAATATGTCCAAAGGCTCCAAGAAATCTCGGTGAAAGGCTCCAATTTGACGAAATAATCACAGAATTGACATTACAAGCAAATTCTAAGCATTTCTGTGCATTTGTCGCAAAAATCGGTACTTACCACTGAATTGCTTGATCCCCTTGGGCATTTTTTTGCTCAGCCTGACAGGATACAACAAAATATGGCCAAGGGATCCAATGGGAGTCGGTGAAAGCTTCGAATTTGCCCACATTTGGCCCAAATTTTGACGTTTTCTTTGGAAATTGAGCCAAAAACGGGGTTTTGTCGCTAAATCCGGTACTTGCCAGCCTCTCTGTTGACTGTCTTTGTCGTTTTCGTGCTCAGCCTGACAGGATACAACAAAATAGGGCCAAGGGATCCAAGAGGAGTTGGTGAAAGCCTCGAATTTGGCCACATTTGGCCCAAATTTCGACGTTTTCTATGGAAATTGAGCAAAAAACGGGGTTTTGTCGCCAAATCCGGTACTTGCCAGCCTCTCTGTTGACTGTCTTTGTCATTTTCGTGCTCAGCCTGATAGGTTACAACAGAATATGTCCAAAGGCTCCAAGAAATCTCGGTGAAAGGCTCCAATTTGACGAAATAATCACAGAATTGACATTACAAGCAAATTCTAAGCATTTCTGTGCATTTGTCGCAAAAATCGGTACTTACCACTGAATTGCTTGATGCCCTTGGGCATTTTTTTGCTCAGCCTGACAGGATACAACAAAATATGGCCAAGGGATCCAATGGGAGTCGGTGAAAGCTTCGAATTTGGCCACATTTGGCCCAAATTTCGACGTTTTCTATGGAAATTGAGCCAAAAATGGGGTTTTGTCGCCAAATCCGGTACTTGCCAGCCTCTCTGTTGATTGTCTTTGTCATTTTCGTGCTCAGCCTGATAGGTTACAACAGAATATGTCCAAAGGCTCCAAGAAATCTCGGTGAAAGGCTCCAATTTGACGAAATAATCACAGAATTGACATTACAAGCAAATTCTAAGCATTTCTGTGCATTTGTCGCAAAAATCGGTACTTACCACTGAATTGCTTGATCCACTTGGGCATTTTTTTGCTCAGCCTGACAGGATACAACAAAATATGGCCAAGGGATCCAATGGGAGTCGGTGAAAGCTTCGAATTTGCCCACATTTGGCCCAAATTTTGACGTTTTCTTTGGAAATTGAGCCAAAAACGGGGTTTTGTCGCCAAATCCGGTACTTGCCAGCCTCTCTGTTGACTGTCTTTGTCGTTTTCGTGCTCAGCCTGACAGGATACAACAAAATAGGGCCAAGGGATCCAAGAGGAGTTGGTGAAAGCCTCGAATTTGGCCACATTTGGCCCAAATTTCGACGTTTTCTATGGAAATTGAGCAAAAAACGGGGTTTTGTTGCCAAATCCGGTACTTGCCAGCCTCTCTGTTGATTGTCTTTGTCATTTTCGTGCTCAGCCTGATAGGTTACAACAGAATATGTCCAAAGGCTCCAAGAAATCTCGGTGAAAGGCTCCAATTTGAAGAAATAATCACAGAATTGACATTACAAGCAAATTCTAAGCATTTCTGTGCATTTGTCGCAAAAATCGGTACTTACCACTGAATTGCTTGATGCCCTTGGGCATTTTTTTGCTCAGCCTGACAGGATACAACAAAATATGGCCAAGGGATCCAATGGGAGTCGGTGAAAGCCTCGAATTTGGCCACATTAGGCCCAAATTTCGACCTTTTCTATGGAAATTGAACCAAAAACGGGGTTTTGTCGCCAAATCCGGTACTTGCCAGCCTCTCTGTTGATTGTCTTTGTCATTTTCGTGCTCAGCCTGATAGGTTACAACAGAATATGTCCAAAGGCTCCAAGAAATCTCGGTGAAAGGCTCCAATTTGACGAAATAATCACAGAATTGACATTACAAGCAAATTCTAAGCATTTCTGTGCATTTGTCGCAAAAATCGGTACTTACCACTGAATTACTTGATGCCCTTGCGCATTTTTTTGCTCAGCCTGACAGGATACAACAAAATATGGCCAAGGGATCCAATGGGAGTCGGTGAAAGCTTCGAATTTGGCCACATTTGGCCCAAATTTCGACGTTTTCTATGGAAATTGAGCCAAAAACGGGGTTTTGTCGCCAAATCCGGTACTTGCCAGCCTCTCTGTTGACTGTCTTTGTCGTTTTCGTGCTCAGCCTGACAGGATACAACAAAATAGGGCCAAGGGATCCAATGGGAGTCGGTGAAAGCCTCGAATTTGGCCACATTTGGCCCAAATTTCGACGTTTTCTATGGAAATTGAGCCAAAAACGGGGTTTTGTCGCCAAATCCGGTACTTGCCAGCCTCTCTGTTGATTGTCTTTGTCATTTTCGTGCTCAGCCTGATAGGTTACAACAGAATATGTCCAAAGGCTCCAAGAAATCTCGGTGAAAGGCTCCAATTTGACGAAATAATCACGGAACTGACATTACAAGCAAATTCTAAGCATTTCTGTGCATTTGTCGCAAAAATCGGTACTTACCACTGAATTGCTTGATCCCCTTGCGCATTTTTTTGCTCAGCCTGACAGGATACAACAAAATATGGCCAAGGGATCCAATGGGAGTCGGTGAAAGCTTCGAATTTGGCCACATTTGGCCCAAATTTTGACGTTTTCTTTGGAAATTGAGCCAAAAACGGGGTTTTGTCGCCAAATCCGGTACTTGCCAGCCTCTCTGTTGACTGTCTTTGTCGTTTTCGTGCTCAGCCTCACAGGATACAACAAAATAGGGCCTAGGGATGCAAGAGGAAAAGGTGAAAGCCTCGATTTTGGCCACATTTGGCCCAAATTTCGACGTTTTCTATGGAAATTGTGCCAAAAACGGGGTTTTGTCGCCAAATCCGGTACTTGCCAGCCTCTCTGTTGACTGTCTTTGTCGTTTTCGTGCTCAGCCTGACTGGATACAACAAAATAGGGCCAAGGGATCCAAGAGGAGTCGGTGAAAGCCTCGAATTTGGCCACATTTGGTCCAAATTTCGACGTTTTCTATGGAAATTGAGCCAAAAACGGGGATTTGTCGCCAAATCCGGTACTTGCCAGCCTCTCTGTTGACTGTCTTTGTCGTTTTCGTGCTCAGCCTGACAGGATACAACAAAATAGGGCCAAGGGATCCAATGGGAGTCGGTGAAAGCCTCGAATTTGGCCACATTTGGCCCAAATTTCGACGTTTTCTATGGAAATTGAGCCAAAAACGGGGTTTTGTCGCCAAATCCGGTACTTGCCAGCCTCTCTGTTGATTGTCTTTGTCATTTTCGTGCTCAGCCTGATAGGTTACAACAGAATATGTCCAAAGGCTCCAAGAAATCTCGGTGAAAGGCTCCAATTTGACGAAATAATCACAGAATTGACATTACAAGCAAATTCTAAGCATTTCTGTGCATTTGTCGCAAAAATCGGTACTTACCACTGAATTGCTTGATCCCCTTGGGCATTTTTTTGCTCAGCCTGACAGGATACAACAAAATATGGCCAAGGGATCCAATGGGAGTTGGTGAAAGCTTCGAATTTGGCCACATTTGGCCCAAATTTCGACGTTTTCTATGGAAATTGAGCCAAAAACGGGGTTTTGTCGCCAAATCCGGTACTTGCCAGCCTCTCTGTTGACTGTCTTTGTCGTTTTCGTGCTCAGCCTGACAGGATACAACAAAATAGGGCCAAGGGATCCAAGAGGAGTCGGTGAAAGCCTCGAATTTGGCCACATTTGGCCCAAATTTCGACGTTTTCTATGGAAATTGAGCCAAAAATGGGGTTTTGTCGCCAAATCCGGTACTTGCCAGCCTCTCTGTTGATTGTCTTTGTCATTTTCGTGCTCAGTATGATAGGTTACAACAGAATATGTCCAAAGGCTCCAAGAAATCTCGGTGAAAGGCTCCAATTTGACGAAATAATCACGGAACTGACATTACAAGCAAATTCTAAGCATTTCTGTGCATTTGTCGCAAAAATCGGTACTTACCACTGAATTGCTTGATGCCCTTGGGCATTTTTTTGCTCAGCCTGACAGGATACATCAAAATATGGCCAAGGGATTCAATAAGAGTTGGTTAAAGCGTCGAATTTGCCCACATTTGGCCCAAATTTTGACGTTTTCTTTGGAAATTGAGCCAAAAACGGGGTTTTGTCGCCAAATCCGGTACTTGCCAGCCTCTCTGTTGATTGTCTTTGTCATTTTCGTGCTCAGCCTGATAGGTTACAACAGAATATGTCCAAAGGCTCCAAGAAATCTCGGTGAAAGGCTCCAATTTGACGAAATAATCACAGAATTGACATTACAAGCAAATTCTAAGCATTTCTGTGCATTTGTCGCAAAAATCGGTACTTACCACTAAATTGCTTGATCCCCTTGGGCATTTTTTTGCTCAGCCTGACAGGATACAACAAAATATGGCCAAGGGATCCAATGGGAGTCGGTGAAAGCTTCGAATTTGGCCACATTTGGCCCAAATTTTGACGTTTTCTTTGGAAATTGAGCCAAAAACGGGGTTTTGTCGCCAAATCCGGTACTTGCCAGCCTCTCTGTTGACTGTCTTTGTCGTTTTCGTGCTCAGCCTGACAGGATACAACAAAATAGGGCCAAGGGATCCAAGAGGAGTTGGTGAAAGCCTCGAATTTGGCCACATTTGGCCCAAATTTCGACGTTTTCTATGGAAATTGAGCAAAAAACGGGGTTTTGTCGCCAAATCCGGTACTTGCCAGCCTCTCTGTTGACTGTCTTTGTCATTTTCGTGCTCAGCCTGATAGGTTACAACAGAATATGTCCAAAGGCTCCAAGAAATCTTGGTGAAAGGCTCCAATTTGACGAAATAATCACAGAATTGACATTACAAGCAAATTCTAAGCATTTCTGTGCATTTGTCGCAAAAATCGGTACTTACCACTGAATTGCTTGATGCCCTTGGGCATTTTTTTGCTCAGCCTGACAGGATACAACAAAATATGGCCAAGGGATCCAATGGGAGTCGGTGAAAGCCTCGAATTTGGCCACATTAGGCCCAAATATCGACGTTTTCTATGGAAATTGAACCAAAAACGGGGTTTTGTCGCCAAATCCGGTACTTGCCAGCCTCTCTGTTGATTGTTTTTGTCATTTTCGTGCTCAGCCTGATAGGTTACAACAGAATATGTCCAAAGGCTCCAAGAAATCTCGGTGAAAGGCTCCAATTTGACGAAATAATCACGGAACTGACATTACAAGCAAATTCTAAGCATTTCTGTGCATTTGTCGCAAAAATCGGTACTTACCACTGAATTGCTTGATCCCCTTGGGCATTTTTTTGCTCAGCCTGACAGGATACAACAAAATATGGCCAAGGGATCCAATGGGAGTCGGTGAAAGCTTCGAATTTGGCCACATTTGGCCCAAATTTTGACGTTTTCTTTGGAAATTGAGCCAAAAACGGGGTTTTGTCGCCAAATCCGGTACTTGCCAGCCTCTCTGTTGACTGTCTTTGTCGTTTTCGTGCTCAGCCTCACAGGATACAACAAAATAGGGCCTAGGGATGCAAGAGGAAAAGGTGAAAGCCTCGATTTCGGCCACATTTGGCCCAAATTTCGACGTTTTCTATGGAAATTGTGCCAAAAACGGGGTTTTGTCGCCAAATCCGGTACTTGCCAGCCTCTCTGTTGACTGTCTTTGTCGTTTTCGTGCTCAGCTTGACAGGATACAACAAAATAGGGCCAAGGGATCCAAGAGGAGTCGGTGAAAGCCTCGAATTTGGCCACATTTGGTCCAAATTTCGACGTTTTCTATGGAAATTGAGCCAAAAACGGGGATTTGTCGCCAAATCCGGTACTTGCCAGCCTCTCTGTTGACTGTCTTTGTCGTTTTCGTGCTCAGCCTGACAGGATACAACGAAATAGGGCCAAGGGATCCAAGAGGAGTCGGTGAAAGCCTCGAATTTGGCCACATTTGGCCCAAATTTCGACGTTTTCTATGGAAATTGAGCCAAAAACGGGGTTTTGTCGCCAAATCCGGTACTTGCCAGCCTCTCTGTTGATTGTCTTTGTCATTTTCGTGCTCAGCCTGATAGGTTACAACAGAATATGTCCAAAGGCTCCAAGAAATCTCGGTGAAAGGCTCCAATTTGACGAAATAATCACGGAATTGACATTACAAGCAAATTCTAAGAATTTCTGTGCATTTGTCGCAAAAATCGGTACTTACCACTGAATTACTTGATGCCCTTGGGCATTTTTTTGCTCAGCCTGACAGGATACAACAAAATATGGCCAAGGGATCCAATGGGAGTTGGTGAAAGCTTCGAATTTGGCCACATTTGGCCCAAATTTCGACGTTTTCTATGGAAATTGAGCCAAAAATGGGGTTTTGTCGCCAAATCCGGTACTTGCCAGCCTCTCTGTTGATTGTCTTTGTCATTTTCGTGCTCAGCCTGATAGGTTACAACAGAATATGTCCAAAGGCTCCAAGAAATCTCGGTGAAAGGCTCCAATTTGACGAAATAATCACAGAATTGACATTACAAGCAAATTCTAAGCATTTCTGTGCATTTGTCGCAAAAATCGGTACTTACCACTGAATTGCTTGATCCCCTTGGGCATTTTTTTGCTCAGCCTGACAGGATACAACAAAATATAGCCAAGGGATCCAATGGGAGTTGGTGAAAGCTTCGAATTTGCCCACATTTGGCCCAAATTTTGACGTTTTCTATGGAAATCGAGCCAAAAACGGGGTTTTGTCGCCAAATCCGGTACTTGCCAGCCTCTCTGTTGACTGTCTTTGTCGTTTTCGTGCTCAGCCTGACAGGATACAACAAAATAGGGCCAAGGGATCCAAGAGGAGTTGGTGAAAGCCTCGAATTTGGCCACATTTGGCCCAAATTTCGACGTTTTCTATGGAAATTGAGCAAAAAACGGGGTTTTGTCGCCAAATCCGGTACTTGCCAGCCTCTCTGTTAACTGTCTTTGTCATTTTCGTGCTCAGCCTGATAGGTTACAACAGAATATGTCCAAAGGCTCCAAGAAATCTCGGTGAAAGGCTCCAATTTGACGAAATAATCACAGAATTGACATTACAAGCAAATTCTAAGCATTTCTGTGCATTTGTCGCAAAAATCGGTACTTACCACTGAATTGCTTGATGCCCTTGGGCATTTTTTTGCTCAGCCTGACAGGATACAACAAAATATGGCCAAGGGATCCAATGGGAGTCGGTGAAAGCCTCGAATTTGGCCACATTAGGCCCAAATTTCGACCTTTTCTATGGAAATTGAACCAAAAACGGGGTTTTGTCGCCAAATCCGGTACTTGCCAGCCTCTCTGTTGATTGTCTTTGTCATTTTCGTGCTCAGCCTGATAGGTTACAACAGAATATGTCCAAAGGCTCCAAGAAATCTCGGTGAAAGGCTCCAATTTGACGAAATAATCACGGAATTGACATTACAAGCAAATTCTAAGCATTTCTGTGCATTTGTCGCAAAAATCGGTACTTACCACTGAATTACTTGATGCCCTTGCGCATTTTTTTGCTCAGCCTGACAGGATACAACAAAATATGGCCAAGGGATCCAATGGGAGTTGGTGAAAGCTTCGAATTTGGCCACATTTGGCCCAAATTTCGACGTTTTCTATGGAAATTGAGCCAAAAACGGGGTTTTGTCGCCAAATCCGGTACTTGCCAGCCTCTCTGTTGACTGTCTTTGTCGTTTTCGTGCTCAGCCTGACAGGATACAACAAAATAGGGCCAAGGGATCCAAGAGGAGTCGGTGAAAGCCTCGAATTTGGCCACATTTGGCCCAAATTTCGACGTTTTCTATGGAAATTGAGCCAAAAATGGGGTTTTGTCGCCAAATCCGGTACTTGCCAGCCTCTCTGTTGATTGTCTTTGTCATTTTCGTGCTCAGCCTGATAGGTTACAACAGAATATGTCCAAAGGCTCCAAGAAATCTCGGTGAAAGGCTCCAATTTGACGAAATAATCACGGAACTGACATTACAAGCAAATTCTAAGCATTTCTGTGCATTTGTCGCAAAAATCGGTACTTACCACTGAATTGCTTGATGCCCTTGGGCATTTTTTTGCTCAGCCTGACAGGATACATCAAAATATGGCCAAGGGATTCAATGGGAGTCGGTTAAAGCTTCGAATTTGCCCACATTTGGCCCAAATTTTGACGTTTTCTTTGGAAATTGAGCCAAAAATGGGGTTTTGTCGCCAAATCCGGTACTTGCCAGCCTCTCTGTTGATTGTCTTTGTCATTTTCGTGCTCAGCCTGATAGGTTACAACAGAATATGTCCAAAGGCTCCAAGAAATCTCGGTGAAAGGCTCCAATTTGACGAAATAATCACAGAATTGACATTACAAGCAAATTCTAAGCATTTCTGTGCATTTGTCGCAAAAATCGGTACTTACCACTAAATTGCTTGATCCCCTTGGGCATTTTTTTGCTCAGCCTGACAGGATACAACAAAATATGGCCAAGGGATCCAATGGGAGTCGGTGAAAGCTTCGAATTTGGCCACATTTGGCCCAAATTTTGACGTTTTCTTTGGAAATTGAGCCAAAAACGGGGTTTTGTCGCCAAATCCGGTACTTGCCAGCCTCTCTGTTGACTGTCTTTGTCGTTTTCGTGCTCAGCCTGACAGGATACAACAAAATAGGACCAAGGGATCCAAGAGGAGTCGGTGAAAGCCTCGAATTTGGCCACATTTGGCCCAAATTTCGACGTTTTCTATGGAAATTGAGCCAAAAACGGGGTTTTGTCGCCAAATCCGGTACTTGCCAGCCTCTCTGTTGATTGTCTTTGTCATTTTCGTGCTCAGCCTGATAGGTTACAACAGAATATGTCCAAAGGCTCCAAGAAATCTCGGTGAAAGGCTCCAATTTGACGAAATAATCACAGAATTGACATTACAAGCAAATTCTAAGCATTTCTGTGCATTTGTCGCAAAAATCGGTACTTACCACTAAATTGCTTGATCCCCTTGAACATTTTTTTGCTCAGCCTGACAGGATACAACAAAATATGGCCAAGGGATCCAATGGGAGTCGGTGAAAGCTTCGAATTTGCCCACATTTGGCCCAAATTTTGACGTTTTCTTTGGAAATTGAGCCAAAAACGGGGTTTTGTCGCCAAATCCGGTACTTGCCAGCCTCTCTGTTGACTGTCTTTGTCGTTTTCGTGCTCAGCCTGACAGGATACAACAAAATAGGGCCAAGGGATCCAAGAGGAGTTGGTGAAAGCCTCGAATTTGGCCACATTTGGCCCAAATTTCGACGTTTTCTATGGAAATTGAGCAAAAAACGGGGTTTTGTCGCCAAATCCGGTACTTGCCAGCCTCTCTGTTGACTGTCTTTGTCATTTTCGTGCTCAGCCTGATAGGTTACAACAGAATATGTCCAAAGGCTCCAAGAAATCTCGGTGAAAGGCTCCAATTTGACGAAATAATCACAGAATTGACATTA
This sequence comes from Hydra viridissima, assembly GCF_058129835.1. NCBI lineage: Eukaryota > Metazoa > Cnidaria > Hydrozoa > Anthoathecata > Hydridae > Hydra > Hydra viridissima. Next base: position 102,091 of record NW_028324327.1, read on the forward strand.
CAAGCAAATTCTAAGCATTTCTGTGCATTTGTCGCAAAAATCGGTACTTACCACTGAATTGCTTGATGCCCTTGGGCATTTTTTTGCTCAGCCTGACAGGATACAACAAAATATGGCCAAGGGATCCAATGGGAGTCGGTGAAAGCCTCGAATTTGGCCACATTAGGCCCAAATATCGACGTTTTCTATGGAAATTGAACCAAAAACGGGGTTTTGTCGCCAAATCCGGTACTTGCCAGCCTCTCTGTTGATTGTCTTTGTCATTTTCGTGCTCAGCCTGATAGGTTACAACAGAATATGTCCAAAGGCTCCAAGAAATCTCGGTGAAAGGCTCCAATTTGACGAAATAATCACGGAATTGACATTACAAGCAAATTCTAAGAATTTCTGTGCATTTGTCGCAAAAATCGGTACTTACCACTGAATTACTTGATGCCCTTGCGCATTTTTTTGCTCAGCCTGACAGGATACAACAAAATATGGCCAAGGGATCCAATGGGAGTCGGTGAAAGCTTCGAATTTGGCCACATTTGGCCCAAATTTCGACGTTTTCTATGGAAATTGAGCCAAAAACGGGGTTTTGTCGCCAAATCCGGTACTTGCCAGCCTCTCTGTTGACTGTCTTTGTCGTTTTCGTGCTCAGCCTGACAGGATACAACAAAATAGGGCCAAGGGATCCAATGGGAGTCGGTGAAAGCCTCGAATTTGGCCACATTTGGCCCAAATTTCGACGTTTTCTATGGAAATTGAGCCAAAAACGGGGTTTTGTCGCCAAATCCGGTACTTGCCAGCCTCTCTGTTGATTGTCTTTGTCATTTTCGTGCTCAGCCTGATAGGTTACAACAGAATATGTCCAAAGGCTCCAAGAAATCTCGGTGAAAGGCTCCAATTTGACGAAATAATCACGGAACTGACATTACAAGCAAATTCTAAGCATTTCTGTGCATTTGTCGCAAAAATCGGTACTTACCACTGAATTGCTTGATCCCCTTGCGCATTTTTTTGCTCAGCCTGACAGGATACAACAAAATATGGCCAAGGGATCCAATGGGAGTCGGTGAAAGCTTCGAATTTGGCCACATTTGGCCCAAATTTTGACGTTTTCTTTGGAAATTGAGCCAAAAACGGGGTTTTGTCGCCAAATCCGGTACTTGCCAGCCTCTCTGTTGACTGTCTTTGTCGTTTTCGTGCTCAGCCTCACAGGATACAACAAAATAGGGCCTAGGGATGCAAGAGGAAAAGGTGAAAGCCTCGATTTTGGCCACATTTGGCCCAAATTTCGACGTTTTCTATGGAAATTGTGCCAAAAACGGGGTTTTGTCGCCAAATCCGGTACTTGCCAGCCTCTCTGTTGACTGTCTTTGTCGTTTTCGTGCTCAGCCTGACTGGATACAACAAAATAGGGCCAAGGGATCCAAGAGGAGTCGGTGAAAGCCTCGAATTTGGCCACATTTGGTCCAAATTTCGACGTTTTCTATGGAAATTGAGCCAAAAACGGGGATTTGTCGCCAAATCCGGTACTTGCCAGCCTCTCTGTTGACTGTCTTTGTCGTTTTCGTGCTCAGCCTGACAGGATACAACAAAATAGGGCCAAGGGATCCAATGGGAGTCGGTGAAAGCCTCGAATTTGGCCACATTTGGCCCAAATTTCGACGTTTTCTATGGAAATTGAGCCAAAAACGGGGTTTTGTCGCCAAATCCGGTACTTGCCAGCCTCTCTGTTGATTGTCTTTGTCATTTTCGTGCTCAGCCTGATAGGTTACAACAGAATATGTCCAAAGGCTCCAAGAAATCTCGGTGAAAGGCTCCAATTTGACGAAATAATCACGGAACTGACATTACAAGCAAATTCTAAGAATTTCTGTGCATTTGTCGCATAAATCGGTACTTACCACTGAATTACTTGATGCCCTTGGGCATTTTTTTGCTCAGCCTGACAGGATACAACAAAATATGGCCAAGGGATCCAATGGGAGTTGGTGAAAGCTTCGAATTTGGCCACATTTGGCCCAAATTTCGACGTTTTCTATGGAAATTGAGCCAAAAATGGGGTTTTGTCGCCAAATCCGGTACTTGCCGGCCTCTCTGTTGATTGTCTTTGTCATTTTCGTGCTCAGCCTGATAGGTTACAACAGAATATGTCCAAAGGCTCCAAGAAATCTCGGTGAAAGGCTCCAATTTGACGAAATAATCACAGAATTGACATTACAAGCAAATTCTAAGCATTTCTGTGCATTTGTCGCAAAAATCGGTACTTACCACTGAATTGCTTGATCCCCTTTGGCATTTTTTTGCTCAGCCTGACAGGATACAACAAAATATGGCCAAGGGATCCAATGGGAGTTGGTGAAAGCTTCGAATTTGGCCACATTTGGCCCAAATTTCGACGTTTTCTATGGAAATTGAGCCAAAAACGGGGTTTTGTCGCCAAATCCGGTACTTGCCAGCCTCTCTGTTGACTGTCTTTGTCGTTTTCGTGCTCAGCCTGACAGGATACAACAAAATAGGGCCAAGGGATCCAAGAGGAGTCGGTGAAAGCCTCGAATTTGGCCACATTTGGCCCAAATTTCGACGTTTTCTATGGAAATTGAGCCAAAAATGGGGTTTTGTCGCCAAATCCGGTACTTGCCAGCCTCTCTGTTGATTGTCTTTGTCATTTTCGTGCTCAGTATGATAGGTTACAACAGAATATGTCCAAAGGCTCCAAGAAATCTCGGTGAAAGGCTCCAATTTGACGAAATAATCACGGAACTGACATTACAAGCAAATTCTAAGCATTTCTGTGCATTTGTCGCAAAAATCGGTACTTACCACTGAATTGCTTGATGCCCTTGGGCATTTTTTTGCTCAGCCTGACAGGATACATCAAAATATGGCCAAGGGATTCAATAAGAGTTGGTTAAAGCGTCGAATTTGCCCACATTTGGCCCAAATTTTGACGTTTTCTTTGGAAATTGAGCCAAAAACGGGGTTTTGTCGCCAAATCCGGTACTTGCCAGCCTCTCTGTTGATTGTCTTTGTCATTTTCGTGCTCAGCCTGATAGGTTACAACAGAATATGTCCAAAGGCTCCAAGAAATCTCGGTGAAAGGCTCCAATTTGACGAAATAATCACAGAATTGACATTACAAGCAAATTCTAAGCATTTCTGTGCATTTGTCGCAAAAATCGGTACTTACCACTAAATTGCTTGATCCCCTTGGGCATTTTTTTGCTCAGCCTGACAGGATACAACAAAATATGGCCAAGGGATCCAATGGGAGTCGGTGAAAGCTTCGAATTTGGCCACATTTGGCCCAAATTTTGACGTTTTCTTTGGAAATTGAGCCAAAAACGGGGTTTTGTCGCCAAATCCGGTACTTGCCAGCCTCTCTGTTGACTGTCTTTGTCGTTTTCGTGCTCAGCCTGACAGGATACAACAAAATAGGGCCAAGGGATCCAAGAGGAGTTGGTGAAAGCCTCGAATTTGGCCACATTTGGCCCAAATTTCGACGTTTTCTATGGAAATTGAGCAAAAAACGGGGTTTTGTCGCCAAATCCGGTACTTGCCAGCCTCTCTGTTGACTGTCTTTGTCATTTTCGTGCTCAGCCTGATAGGTTACAACAGAATATGTCCAAAGGCTCCAAGAAATCTCGGTGAAAGGCTCCAATTTGACGAAATAATCACAGAATTGACATTACAAGCAAATTCTAAGCATTTCTGTGCATTTGTCGCAAAAATCGGTACTTACCACTGAATTGCTTGATGCCCTTGGGCATTTTTTTGCTCAGCCTGACAGGATACAACAAAATATGGCCAAGGGATCCAATGGGAGTCGGTGAAAGCTTCGAATTTGGCCACATTTGGCCCAAATTTCGACGTTTTCTATGGAAATTGAGCCAAAAATGGGGTTTTGTCGCCAAATCCGGTACTTGCCAGCCTCTCTGTTGATTGTCTTTGTCATTTTCGTGCTCAGCCTGATAGGTTACAACAGAATATGTCCAAAGGCTCCAAGAAATCTCGGTGAAAGGCTCCAATTTGACGAAATAATCACAGAATTGACATTACAAGCAAATTCTAAGCATTTCTGTGCATTTGTCGCAAAAATCGGTACTTACCACTGAATTGCTTGATCCACTTGGGCATTTTTTTGCTCAGCCTGACAGGATACAACAAAATATGGCCAAGGGATCCAATGGGAGTCGGTGAAAGCCTCGAATTTGGCCACATTAGGCCCAAATTTCGACCTTTTCTTTGGAAATTGAACCAAAAACGGGGTTTTGTCGCCAAATCCGGTACTTGCCAGCCTCTCTGTTGATTGTCTTTGTCATTTTCGTGCTCAGCCTGATAGGTTACAACAGAATATGTCCAAAGGCTCCAAGAAATCTCGGTGAAAGGCTCCAATTTGACGAAATAATCACAGAATTGACATTACAAGCAAATTCTAAGCATTTCTGTGCATTTGTCGCAAAAATCGGTACTTACCACTGAATTACTTGATGCCCTTGCGCATTTTTTTGCTCAGCCTGACAGGATACAACAAAATATGGCCAAGGGATCCAATGGGAGTCGGTGAAAGCTTCGAATTTGGCCACATTTGGCCCAAATTTCGACGTTTTCTATGGAAATTGAGCCAAAAACGGGGTTTTGTCGCCAAATCCGGTACTTGCCAGCCTCTCTGTTGACTGTCTTTGTCGTTTTCGTGCTCAGCCTGACAGGATACAACAAAATAGGGCCAAGGGATCCAATGGGAGTCGGTGAAAGCCTCGAATTTGGCCACATTTGGCCCAAATTTCGACGTTTTCTATGGAAATTGAGCCAAAAACGGGGTTTTGTCGCCAAATCCGGTACTTGCCAGCCTCTCTGTTGATTGTCTTTGTCATTTTCGTGCTCAGCCTGATAGGTTACAACAGAATATGTCCAAAGGCTCCAAGAAATCTCGGTGAAAGGCTCCAATTTGACGAAATAATCACGGAACTGACATTACAAGCAAATTCTAAGCATTTCTGTGCATTTGTCGCAAAAATCGGTACTTACCACTGAATTGCTTGATGCCCTTGGGCATTTTTTTGCTCAGCCTGACAGGATACATCAAAATATGGCCAAGGGATTCAATAAGAGTTGGTTAAAGCGTCGAATTTGCCCACATTTGGCTCAAATTTTGACGTTTTCTTTGGAAATTGAGCCAAAAACGGGGTTTTGTCGCCAAATCCGGTACTTGCCAGCCTCTCTGTTGATTGTCTTTGTCATTTTCGTGCTCAGCCTGATAGGTTACAACAGAATATGTCCAAAGGCTCCAAGAAATCTCGGTGAAAGGCTCCAATTTGACGAAATAATCACAGAATTGACATTACAAGCAAATTCTAAGCATTTCTGTGCATTTGTCGCAAAAATCGGTACTTACCACTAAATTGCTTGATCCCCTTGGGCATTTTTTTGCTCAGCCTGACAGGATACAACAAAATATGGCCAAGGGATCCAATGGGAGTCGGTGAAAGCTTCGAATTTGGCCACATTTGGCCCAAATTTTGACGTTTTCTTTGGAAATTGAGCCAAAAACGGGGTTTTGTCGCCAAATCCGGTACTTGCCAGCCTCTCTGTTGACTGTCTTTGTCGTTTTCGTGCTCAGCCTGACAGGATACAACAAAATAGGGCCAAGGGATCCAAGAGGAGTTGGTGAAAGCCTCGAATTTGGCCACATTTGGCCCAAATTTCGACGTTTTCTATGGAAATTGAGCAAAAAACGGGGTTTTGTCGCCAAATCCGGTACTTGCCAGCCTCTCTGTTGACTGTCTTTGTCATTTTCGTGCTCAGCCTGATAGGTTACAACAGAATATGTCCAAAGGCTCCAAGAAATCTTGGTGAAAGGCTCCAATTTGACGAAATAATCACAGAATTGACATTACAAGCAAATTCTAAGCATTTCTGTGCATTTGTCGCAAAAATCGGTACTTACCACTGAATTGCTTGATGCCCTTGGGCATTTTTTTGCTCAGCCTGACAGGATACAACAAAATATGGCCAAGGGATCCAATGGGAGTCGGTGAAAGCCTCGAATTTGGCCACATTAGGCCCAAATATCGACGTTTTCTATGGAAATTGAACCAAAAACGGGGTTTTGTCGCCAAATCCGGTACTTGCCAGCCTCTCTGTTGATTGTCTTTGTCATTTTCGTGCTCAGCCTGATAGGTTACAACAGAATATGTCCAAAGGCTCCAAGAAATCTCGGTGAAAGGCTCCAATTTGACGAAATAATCACGGAACTGACATTACAAGCAAATTCTAAGCATTTCTGTGCATTTGTCGCAAAAATCGGTACTTACCACTGAATTGCTTGATCCCCTTGGGCATTTTTTTGCTCAGCCTGACAGGATACAACAAAATATGGCCAAGGGATCCAATGGGAGTCGGTGAAAGCTTCGAATTTGGCCACATTTGGCCCAAATTTTGACGTTTTCTTTGGAAATTGAGCCAAAAACGGGGTTTTGTCGCCAAATCCGGTACTTGCCAGCCTCTCTGTTGACTGTCTTTGTCGTTTTCGTGCTCAGCCTCACAGGATACAACAAAATAGGGCCTAGGGATGCAAGAGGAAAAGGTGAAAGCCTCGATTTTGGCCACATTTGGCCCAAATTTCGACGTTTTCTATGGAAATTGTGCCAAAAACGGGGTTTTGTCGCCAAATCCGGTACTTGCCAGCCTCTCTGTTGACTGTCTTTGTCGTTTTCGTGCTCAGCTTGACAGGATACAACAAAATAGGGCCAAGGGATCCAAGAGGAGTCGGTGAAAGCCTCGAATTTGGCCACATTTGGTCCAAATTTCGACGTTTTCTATGGAAATTGAGCCAAAAACGGGGATTTGTCGCCAAATCCGGTACTTGCCAGCCTCTCTGTTGACTGTCTTTGTCGTTTTCGTGCTCAGCCTGACAGGATACAACAAAATAGGGCCAAGGGATCCAAGAGGAGTCGGTGAAAGCCTCGAATTTGGCCACATTTGGCCCAAATTTCGACGTTTTCTATGGAAATTGAGCCAAAAACGGGGTTTTGTCGCCAAATCCGGTACTTGCCAGCCTCTCTGTTGATTGTCTTTGTCATTTTCGTGCTCAGCCTGATAGGTTACAACAGAATATGTCCAAAGGCTCCAAGAAATCTCGGTGAAAGGCTCCAATTTGACGAAATAATCACGGAATTGACATTACAAGCAAATTCTAAGAATTTCTGTGCATTTGTCGCAAAAATCGGTACTTACCACTAAATTGCTTGATCCCCTTGGGCATTTTTTTGCTCAGCCTGACAGGATACAACAAAATATGGCCAAGGGATCCAATGGGAGTCGGTGAAAGCTTCGAATTTGGCCACATTTGGCCCAAATTTTGACGTTTTCTTTGGAAATTGAGCCAAAAACGGGGTTTTGTCGCCAAATCCGGTACTTGCCAGCCTCTCTGTTGACTGTCTTTGTCGTTTTCGTGCTCAGCCTGACAGGATACAACAAAATAGGGCCAAGGGATCCAAGAGGAGTTGGTGAAAGCCTCGAATTTGGCCACATTTGGCCCAAATTTCGACGTTTTCTATGGAAATTGTGCCAAAAACGGGGTTTTGTCGCCAAATCCGGTACTTGCCAGCCTCTCTGTTGACTGTCTTTGTCGTTTTCGTGCTCAGCTTGACAGGATACAACAAAATAGGGCCAAGGGATCCAAGAGGAGTCGGTGAAAGCCTCGAATTTGGCCACATTTGGCCCAAATTTTGACGTTTTCTTTGGAAATTGAGCAAAAAACGGGGTTTTGTCGCCAAATCCGGTACTTGCCAGCCTCTCTGTTGACTGTCTTTGTCATTTTCGTGCTCAGCCTGATAGGTTACAACAGAATATGTCCAAAGGCTCCAAGAAATCTTGGTGAAAGGCTCCAATTTGACGAAATAATCACAGAATTGACATTACAAGCAAATTCTAAGCATTTCTGTGCATTTGTCGCAAAAATCGGTACTTACCACTGAATTGCTTGATGCCCTTGGGCATTTTTTTGCTCAGCCTGACAGGATACAACAAAATATGGCCAAGGGATCCAATGGGAGTCGGTGAAAGCCTCGAATTTGGCCACATTAGGCCCAAATATCGACGTTTTCTATGGAAATTGAACCAAAAACGGGGTTTTGTCGCCAAATCCGGTACTTGCCAGCCTCTCTGTTGATTGTCTTTGTCATTTTCGTGCTCAGCCTGATAGGTTACAACAGAATATGTCCAAAGGCTCCAAGAAATCTCGGTGAAAGGCTCCAATTTGACGAAATAATCACGGAACTGACATTACAAGCAAATTCTAAGCATTTCTGTGCATTTGTCGCAAAAATCGGTACTTACCACTGAATTGCTTGATCCCCTTGGGCATTTTTTTGCTCAGCCTGACAGGATACAACAAAATATGGCCAAGGGATCCAATGGGAGTCGGTGAAAGCTTCGAATTTGGCCACATTTGGCCCAAATTTTGACGTTTTCTTTGGAAATTGAGCCAAAAACGGGGTTTTGTCGCCAAATCCGGTACTTGCCAGCCTCTCTGTTGACTGTCTTTGTCGTTTTCGTGCTCAGCCTCACAGGATACAACAAAATAGGGCCTAGGGATGCAAGAGGAAAAGGTGAAAGCCTCGATTTTGGCCACATTTGGCCCAAATTTCGACGTTTTCTATGGAAATTGTGCCAAAAACGGGGTTTTGTCGCCAAATCCGGTACTTGCCAGCCTCTCTGTTGACTGTCTTTGTCGTTTTCGTGCTCAGCTTGACAGGATACAACAAAATAGGGCCAAGGGATCCAAGAGGAGTCGGTGAAAGCCTCGAATTTGGCCACATTTGGTCCAAATTTCGACGTTTTCTATGGAAATTGAGCCAAAAACGGGGATTTGTCGCCAAATCCGGTACTTGCCAGCCTCTCTGTTGACTGTCTTTGTCGTTTTCGTGCTCAGCCTGACAGGATACAACAAAATAGGGCCAAGGGATCCAAGAGGAGTCGGTGAAAGCCTCGAATTTGGCCACATTTGGCCCAAATTTCGACGTTTTCTATGGAAATTGAGCCAAAAACGGGGTTTTGTCGCCAAATCCGGTACTTGCCAGCCTCTCTGTTGATTGTCTTTGTCATTTTCGTGCTCAGCCTGATAGGTTACAACAGAATATGTCCAAAGGCTCCAAGAAATCTCGGTGAAAGGCTCCAATTTGACGAAATAATCACGGAATTGACATTACAAGCAAATTCTAAGAATTTCTGTGCATTTGTCGCAAAAATCGGTACTTACCACTGAATTACTTGATGCCCTTGGGCATTTTTTTGCTCAGCCTGACAGGATACAACAAAATATGGCCAAGGGATCCAATGGGAGTTGGTGAAAGCTTCGAATTTGGCCACATTTGGCCCAAATTTCGACGTTTTCTATGGAAATTGAGCCAAAAATGGGGTTTTGTCGCCAAATCCGGTACTTGCCAGCCTCTCTGTTGATTGTCTTTGTCATTTTCGTGCTCAGCCTGATAGGTTACAACAGAATATGTCCAAAGGCTCCAAGAAATCTCGGTGAAAGGCTCCAATTTGACGAAATAATCACAGAATTGACATTACAAGCAAATTCTAAGCATTTCTGTGCATTTGTCGCAAAAATCGGTACTTACCACTGAATTGCTTGATCCCCTTGCGCATTTTTTTGCTCAGCCTGACAGGATACAACAAAATATGGCCAAGGGATCCAATGGGAGTTGGTGAAAGCTTCGAATTTGCCCACATTTGGCCCAAATTTTGACGTTTTCTATGGAAATCGAGCCAAAAACGGGGTTTTGTCGCCAAATCCGGTACTTGCCAGCCTCTCTGTTGACTGTCTTTGTCGTTTTCGTGCTCAGCCTGACAGGATACAACAAAATAGGGCCAAGGGATCCAAGAGGAGTTGGTGAAAGCCTCGAATTTGGCCACATTTGGCCCAAATTTCGACGTTTTCTATGGAAATTGAGCAAAAAACGGGGTTTTGTCGCCAAATCCGGTACTTGCCAGCCTCTCTGTTAACTGTCTTTGTCATTTTCGTGCTCAGCCTGATAGGTTACAACAGAATATGTCCAAAGGCTCCAAGAAATCTCGGTGAAAGGCTCCAATTTGACGAAATAATCACAGAATTGACATTACAAGCAAATTCTAAGCATTTCTGTGCATTTGTCGCAAAAATCGGTACTTACCACTGAATTGCTTGATGCCCTTGGGCATTTTTTTGCTCAGCCTGACAGGATACAACAAAATATGGCCAAGGGATCCAATGGGAGTCGGTGAAAGCCTCGAATTTGGCCACATTAGGCCCAAATTTCGACCTTTTCTATGGAAATTGAACCAAAAACGGGGTTTTGTCGCCAAATCCGGTACTTGCCAGCCTCTCTGTTGATTGTCTTTGTCATTTTCGTGCTCAGCCTGATAGGTTACAACAGAATATGTCCAAAGGCTCCAAGAAATCTCGGTGAAAGGCTCCAATTTGACGAAATAATCACGGAATTGACATTACAAGCAAATTCTAAGCATTTCTGTGCATTTGTCGCAAAAATCGGTACTTACCACTGAATTACTTGATGCCCTTGCGCATTTTTTTGCTCAGCCTGACAGGATACAACAAAATATGGCCAAGGGATCCAATGGGAGTTGGTGAAAGCTTCGAATTTGGCCACATTTGGCCCAAATTTCGACGTTTTCTATGGAAATTGAGCCAAAAACGGGGTTTTGTCGCCAAATCCGGTACTTGCCAGCCTCTCTGTTGACTGTCTTTGTCGTTTTCGTGCTCAGCCTGACAGGATACAACAAAATAGGGCCAAGGGATCCAAGAGGAGTCGGTGAAAGCCTCGAATTTGGCCACATTTGGCCCAAATTTCGACGTTTTCTATGGAAATTGAGCCAAAAATGGGGTTTTGTCGCCAAATCCGGTACTTGCCAGCCTCTCTGTTGATTGTCTTTGTCATTTTCGTGCTCAGCCTGATAGGTTACAACAGAATATGTCCAAAGGCTCCAAGAAATCTCGGTGAAAGGCTCCAATTTGACGAAATAATCACGGAACTGACATTACAAGCAAATTCTAAGCATTTCTGTGCATTTGTCGCAAAAATCGGTACTTACCACTGAATTGCTTGATGCCCTTGGGCATTTTTTTGCTCAGCCTGACAGGATACATCAAAATATGGCCAAGGGATTCAATGGGAGTCGGTTAAAGCTTCGAATTTGCCCACATTTGGCCCAAATTTTGACGTTTTCTTTGGAAATTGAGCCAAAAACGGGGTTTTGTCGCCAAATCCGGTACTTGCCAGCCTCTCTGTTGATTGTCTTTGTCATTTTCGTGCTCAGCCTGATAGGTTACAACAGAATATGTCCAAAGGCTCCAAGAAATCTCGGTGAAAGGCTCCAATTTGACGAAATAATCACAGAATTGACATTACAAGCAAATTCTAAGCATTTCTGTGCATTTGTCGCAAAAATCGGTACTTACCACTAAATTGCTTGATCCCCTTGGGCATTTTTTTGCTCAGCCTGACAGGATACAACAAAATATGGCCAAGGGATCCAATGGGAGTCGGTGAAAGCTTCGAATTTGGCCACATTTGGCCCAAATTTTGACGTTTTCTTTGGAAATTGAGCCAAAAACGGGGTTTTGTCGCCAAATCCGGTACTTGCCAGCCTCTCTGTTGACTGTCTTTGTCGTTTTCGTGCTCAGCCTGACAGGATACAACAAAATAGGACCAAGGGATCCAAGAGGAGTCGGTGAAAGCCTCGAATTTGGCCACATTTGGCCCAAATTTCGACGTTTTCTATGGAAATTGAGCCAAAAACGGGGTTTTGTCGCCAAATCCGGTACTTGCCAGCCTCTCTGTTGATTGTCTTTGTCATTTTCGTGCTCAGCCTGATAGGTTACAACAGAATATGTCCAAAGGCTCCAAGAAATCTCGGTGAAAGGCTCCAATTTGACGAAATAATCACAGAATTGACATTACAAGCAAATTCTAAGCATTTCTGTGCATTTGTCGCAAAAATCGGTACTTACCACTAAATTGCTTGATCCCCTTGGGCATTTTTTTGCTCAGCCTGACAGGATACAACAAAATATGGCCAAGGGATCCAATGGGAGTCGGTGAAAGCTTCGAATTTGCCCACATTTGGCCCAAATTTTGACGTTTTCTTTGGAAATTGAGCCAAAAACGGGGTTTTGTCGCCAAATCCGGTACTTGCCAGCCTCTCTGTTGACTGTCTTTGTCGTTTTCGTGCTCAGCCTGACAGGATACAACAAAATAGGGCCAAGGGATCCAAGAGGAGTTGGTGAAAGCCTCGAATTTGGCCACATTTGGCCCAAATTTCGACGTTTTCTATGGAAATTGAGCAAAAAACCGGGTTTTGTCGCCAAATCCGGTACTTGCCAGCCTCTCTGTTGACTGTCTTTGTCATTTTCGTGCTCAGCCTGATAGGTTACAACAGAATATGTCCAAAGGCTCCAAGAAATCTCGGTGAAAGGCTCCAATTTGACGAAATAATCACAGAATTGACATTACAAGCAAATTCTAAGCATTTCTGTGCATTTGTCGCAAAAATCGGTACTTACCACTGAATTGCTTGATGCCCTTGGGCATTTTTTTGCTCAGCCTGACAGGATACAACAAAATATGGCCAAGGGATCCAATGGGAGTCGGTGAAAGCCTCGAATTTGGCCACATTAGGCCCAAATATCGACGTTTTCTATGGAAATTGAACCAAAAACGGGGTTTTGTCGCCAAATCCGGTACTTGCCAGCCTCTCTGTTGATTGTCTTTGTCATTTTCGTGCTCAGCCTGATAGGTTACAACAGAATATGTCCAAAGGCTCCAAGAAATCTCGGTGAAAGGCTCCAATTTGACGAAATAATCACGGAATTGACATTACAAGCAAATTCTAAGAATTTCTGTGCATTTGTCGCAAAAATCGGTACTTACCACTGAATTACTTGATGCCCTTGCGCATTTTTTTGCTCAGCCTGACAGGATACAACAAAATATGGCCAAGGGATCCAATGGGAGTCGGTGAAAGCTTCGAATTTGGCCACATTTGGCCCAAATTTCGACGTTTTCTATGGAAATTGAGCCAAAAACGGGGTTTTGTCGCCAAATCCGGTACTTGCCAGCCTCTCTGTTGACTGTCTTTGTCGTTTTCGTGCTCAGCCTGACAGGATACAACAAAATAGGGCCAAGGGATCCAATGGGAGTCGGTGAAAGCCTCGAATTTGGCCACATTTGGCCCAAATTTCGACCTTTTCTATGGAAATTGAGCCAAAAACGGGGTTTTGTCGCCAAATCCGGTACTTGCCAGCCTCTCTGTTGATTGTCTTTGTCATTTTCGTGCTCAGCCTGATAGGTTACAACAGAATATGTCCAAAGGCTCCAAGAAATCTTGGTGAAAGGCTCCAATTTGACGAAATAATCACGGAACTGACATTACAAGCAAATTCTAAGCATTTCTGTGCATTTGTCGCAAAAATCGGTACTTACCACTGAATTACTTGATGCCCTTGGGCAATTTTTTGCTCAGCCTGACAGGATACAACAAAATATGGCCAAGGGATCCAATGGGAGTTGGTGAAAGCTTCGAATTTGGCCACATTTGGCCCAAATTTCGACGTTTTCTATGGAAATTGAGCCAAAAATGGGGTTTTGTCGCCAAATCCGGTACTTGCCAGCCTCTCTGTTGATTGTCTTTGTCATTTTCGTGCTCAGCCTGATAGGTTACAACAGAATATGTCCAAAGGCTCCAAGAAATCTCGGTGAAAGGCTCCAATTTGACGAAATAATCACAGAATTGACATTACAAGCAAATTCTAAGCATTTCTGTGCATTTGTCGCAAAAATCGGTACTTACCACTGAATTGCTTGATCCCCTTGGGCATTTTTTTGCTCAGCCTGACAGGATACAACAAAATATGGCCAAGGGATCCAATGGGAGTCGGTGAAAGCTTCGAATTTGCCCACATTTGGCCCAAATTTTGACGTTTTCTTTGGAAATTGAGCCAAAAACGGGGTTTTGTCGCTAAATCCGGTACTTGCCAGCCTCTCTGTTGACTGTCTTTGTCGTTTTCGTGCTCAGCCTGACAGGATACAACAAAATAGGGCCAAGGGATCCAAGAGGAGTTGGTGAAAGCCTCGAATTTGGCCACATTTGGCCCAAATTTCGACGTTTTCTATGGAAATTGAGCAAAAAACGGGGTTTTGTCGCCAAATCCGGTACTTGCCAGCCTCTCTGTTGACTGTCTTTGTCATTTTCGTGCTCAGCCTGATAGGTTACAACAGAATATGTCCAAAGGCTCCAAGAAATCTCGGTGAAAGGCTCCAATTTGACGAAATAATCACAGAATTGACATTACAAGCAAATTCTAAGCATTTCTGTGCATTTGTCGCAAAAATCGGTACTTACCACTGAATTGCTTGATGCCCTTGGGCATTTTTTTGCTCAGCCTGACAGGATACAACAAAATATGGCCAAGGGATCCAATGGGAGTCGGTGAAAGCTTCGAATTTGGCCACATTTGGCCCAAATTTCGACGTTTTCTATGGAAATTGAGCCAAAAATGGGGTTTTGTCGCCAAATCCGGTACTTGCCAGCCTCTCTGTTGATTGTCTTTGTCATTTTCGTGCTCAGCCTGATAGGTTACAACAGAATATGTCCAAAGGCTCCAAGAAATCTCGGTGAAAGGCTCCAATTTGACGAAATAATCACAGAATTGACATTACAAGCAAATTCTAAGCATTTCTGTGCATTTGTCGCAAAAATCGGTACTTACCACTGAATTGCTTGATCCACTTGGGCATTTTTTTGCTCAGCCTGACAGGATACAACAAAATATGGCCAAGGGATCCAATGGGAGTCGGTGAAAGCTTCGAATTTGCCCACATTTGGCCCAAATTTTGACGTTTTCTTTGGAAATTGAGCCAAAAACGGGGTTTTGTCGCCAAATCCGGTACTTGCCAGCCTCTCTGTTGACTGTCTTTGTCGTTTTCGTGCTCAGCCTGACAGGATACAAAAAAATAGGGCCAAGGGATCCAAGAGGAGTTGGTGAAAGCCTCGAATTTGGCCACATTTGGCCCAAATTTCGACGTTTTCTATGGAAATTGAGCAAAAAACGGGGTTTTGTTGCCAAATCCGGTACTTGCCAGCCTCTCTGTTGACTGTCTTTGTCATTTTCGTGCTCAGCCTGATAGGTTACAACAGAATATGTCCAAAGGCTCCAAGAAATCTCGGTGAAAGGCTCCAATTTGACGAAATAATCACAGAATTGACATTACAAGCAAATTCTAAGCATTTCTGTGCATTTGTCGCAAAAATCGGTACTTACCACTGAATTGCTTGATGCCCTTGGGCATTTTTTTGCTCAGCCTGACAGGATACAACAAAATATGGCCAAGGGATCCAATGGGAGTCGGTGAAAGCCTCGAATTTGGCCACATTAGGCCCAAATTTCGACCTTTTCTATGGAAATTGAACCAAAAACGGGGTTTTGTCGCCAAATCCGGTACTTGCCAGCCTCTCTGTTGATTGTCTTTGTCATTTTCGTGCTCAGCCTGATAGGTTACAACAGAATATGTCCAAAGGCTCCAAGAAATCTCGGTGAAAGGCTCCAATTTGACGAAATAATCACAGAATTGACATTACAAGCAAATTCTAAGCATTTCTGTGCATTTGTCGCAAAAATCGGTACTTACCACTGAATTACTTGATGCCCTTGCGCATTTTTTTGCTCAGCCTGACAGGATACAACAAAATATGGCCTAGGGATCCAATGGGAGTCGGTGAAAGCTTCGAATTTGGCCACATTTGGCCCAAATTTCGACGTTTTCTATGGAAATTGAGCCAAAAACGGGGTTTTGTCGCCAAATCCGGTACTTGCCAGCCTCTCTGTTGACTGTCTTTGTCGTTTTCGTGCTCAGCCTGACAGGATACAACAAAATAGGGCCAAGGGATCCAATGGGAGTCGGTGAAAGCCTCGAATTTGGCCACATTTGGCCCAAATTTCGACGTTTTCTATGGAAATTGAGCCAAAAACGGGGTTTTGTCGCCAAATCCGGTACTTGCCAGCCTCTCTGTTGATTGTCTTTGTCATTTTCGTGCTCAGCCTGATAGGTTACAACAGAATATGTCCAAAGGCTCCAAGAAATCTCGGTGAAAGGCTCCAATTTGACGAAATAATCACGGAACTGACATTACAAGCAAATTCTAAGCATTTCTGTGCATTTGTCGCAAAAATCGGTACTTACCACTGAATTGCTTGATCCCCTTGCGCATTTTTTTGCTCAGCCTGACAGGATACAACAAAATATGGCCAAGGGATCCAATGGGAGTCGGTGAAAGCTTCGAATTTGGCCACATTTGGCCCAAATTTTGACGTTTTCTTTGGAAATTGAGCCAAAAACGGGGTTTTGTCGCCAAATCCGGTACTTGCCAGCCTCTCTGTTGACTGTCTTTGTCGTTTTCGTGCTCAGCCTCACAGGATACAACAAAATAGGGCCTAGGGATGCAAGAGGAAAAGGTGAAAGCCTCGATTTTGGCCACATTTGGCCCAAATTTCGACGTTTTCTATGGAAATTGTGCCAAAAACGGGGTTTTGTCGCCAAATCCGGTACTTGCCAGCCTCTCTGTTGACTGTCTTTGTCGTTTTCGTGCTCAGCCTGACTGGATACAACAAAATAGGGCCAAGGGATCCAAGAGGAGTCGGTGAAAGCCTCGAATTTGGCCACATTTGGTCCAAATTTCGACGTTTTCTATGGAAATTGAGCCAAAAACGGGGATTTGTCGCCAAATCCGGTACTTGCCAGCCTCTCTGTTGACTGTCTTTGTCGTTTTCGTGCTCAGCCTGACAGGATACAACAAAATAGGGCCAAGGGATCCAATGGGAGTCGGTGAAAGCCTCGAATTTGGCCACATTTGGCCCAAATTTCGACGTTTTCTATGGAAATTGAGCCAAAAACGGGGTTTTGTCGCCAAATCCGGTACTTGCCAGCCTCTCTGTTGATTGTCTTTGTCATTTTCGTGCTCAGCCTGATAGGTTACAACAGAATATGTCCAAAGGCTCCAAGAAATCTCGGTGAAAGGCTCCAATTTGACGAAATAATCACGGAATTGACATTACAAGCAAATTCTAAGAATTTCTGTGCATTTGTCGCATAAATCGGTACTTACCACTGAATTACTTGATGCCCTTGGGCATTTTTTTGCTCAGCCTGACAGGATACAACAAAATATGGCCAAGGGATCCAATGGGAGTTGGTGAAAGCTTCGAATTTGGCCACATTTGGCCCAAATTTCGACGTTTTCTATGGAAATTGAGCCAAAAATGGGGTTTTGTCGCCAAATCCGGTACTTGCCGGCCTCTCTGTTGATTGTCTTTGTCATTTTCGTGCTCAGCCTGATAGGTTACAACAGAATATGTCCAAAGGCTCCAAGAAATCTCGGTGAAAGGCTCCAATTTGACGAAATAATCACAGAATTGACATTACAAGCAAATTCTAAGCATTTCTGTGCATTTGTCGCAAAAATCGGTACTTACCACTGAATTGCTTGATCCCCTTGGGCAATTTTTTGCTCAGCCTGACAGGATACAACAAAATATGGCCAAGGGATCCAATGGGAGTTGGTGAAAGCTTCGAATTTGGCCACATTTGGCCCAAATTTCGACGTTTTCTATGGAAATTGAGCCAAAAACGGGGTTTTGTCGCCAAATCCGGTACTTGCCAGCCTCTCTGTTGACTGTCTTTGTCGTTTTCGTGCTCAGCCTGACAGGATACAACAAAATAGGGCCAAGGGATCCAAGAGGAGTCGGTGAAAGCCTCGAATTTGGCCACATTTGGCCCAAATTTCGACGTTTTCTATGGAAATTGAGCCAAAAATGGGGTTTTGTCGCCAAATCCGGTACTTGCCAGCCTCTCTGTTGATTGTCTTTGTCATTTTCGTGCTCAGTATGATAGGTTACAACAGAATATGTCCAAAGGCTCCAAGAAATCTCGGTGAAAGGCTCCAATTTGACGAAATAATCACGGAACTGACATTACAAGCAAATTCTAAGCATTTCTGTGCATTTGTCGCAAAAATCGGTACTTACCACTGAATTGCTTGATGCCCTTGGGCATTTTTTTGCTCAGCCTGACAGGATACATCAAAATATGGCCAAGGGATTCAATAAGAGTTGGTTAAAGCGTCGAATTTGCCCACATTTGGCCCAAATTTTGACGTTTTCTTTGGAAATTGAGCCAAAAACGGGGTTTTGTCGCCAAATCCGGTACTTGCCAGCCTCTCTGTTGATTGTCTTTGTCATTTTCGTGCTCAGCCTGATAGGTTACAACAGAATATGTCCAAAGGCTCCAAGAAATCTCGGTGAAAGGCTCCAATTTGACGAAATAATCACAGAATTGACATTACAAGCAAATTCTAAGCATTTCTGTGCATTTGTCGCAAAAATCGGTACTTACCACTGAATTGCTTGATCCCCTTGGGCATTTTTTTGCTCAGCCTGACAGGATACAACAAAATATGGCCAAGGGATCCAATGGGAGTCGGTGAAAGCTTCGAATTTGGCCACATTTGGCCCAAATTTTGACGTTTTCTTTGGAAATTGAGCCAAAAACGGGGTTTTGTCGCCAAATCCGGTACTTGCCAGCCTCTCTGTTGACTGTCTTTGTCGTTTTCGTGCTCAGCCTGACAGGATACAACAAAATAGGGCCAAGGGATCCAAGAGGAGTTGGTGAAAGCCTCGAATTTGGCCACATTTGGCCCAAATTTCGACGTTTTCTATGGAAATTGAGCAAAAAACGGGGTTTTGTCGCCAAATCCGGTACTTGCCAGCCTCTCTGTTGACTGTCTTTGTCATTTTCGTGCTCAGCCTGATAGGTTACAACAGAATATGTCCAAAGGCTCCAAGAAATCTTGGTGAAAGGCTCCAATTTGACGAAATAATCACAGAATTGACATTACAAGCAAATTCTAAGCATTTCTGTGCATTTGTCGCAAAAATCGGTACTTACCACTGAATTGCTTGATGCCCTTGGGCATTTTTTTGCTCAGCCTGACAGGATACAACAAAATATGGCCAAGGGATCCAATGGGAGTCGGTGAAAGCTTCGAATTTGGCCACATTAGGCCCAAATATCGACGTTTTCTATGGAAATTGAACCAAAAACGGGGTTTTGTCGCCAAATCCGGTACTTGCCAGCCTCTCTGTTGATTGTCTTTGTCATTTTCGTGCTCAGCCTGATAGGTTACAACAGAATATGTCCAAAGGCTCCAAGAAATCTCGGTGAAAGGCTCCAATTTGACGAAATAATCACGGAACTGACATTACAAGCAAATTCTAAGCATTTCTGTGCATTTGTCGCAAAAATCGGTACTTACCACTGAATTGCTTGATCCCCTTGGGCATTTTTTTGCTCAGCCTGACAGGATACAACAAAATATGGCCAAGGGATCCAATGGGAGTCGGTGAAAGCTTCGAATTTGGCCACATTTGGCCCAAATTTTGACGTTTTCTTTGGAAATTGAGCCAAAAACGGGGTTTTGTCGCCAAATCCGGTACTTGCCAGCCTCTCTGTTGACTGTCTTTGTCGTTTTCGTGCTCAGCTTGACAGGATACAACAAAATAGGGCCAAGGGATCCAAGAGGAGTCGGTGAAAGCCTCGAATTTGGCCACATTTGGTCCAAATTTCGACGTTTTCTATGGAAATTGAGCCAAAAACGGGGATTTGTCGCCAAATCCGGTACTTGCCAGCCTCTCTGTTGACTGTCTTTGTCGTTTTCGTGCTCAGCCTGACAGGATACAACGAAATAGAGCCAAGGGATCCAAGAGGAGTCGGTGAAAGCCTCGAATTTGGCCACATTTGGCCCAAATTTCGACGTTTTCTATGGAAATTGAGCCAAAAACGGGGTTTTGTCGCCAAATCCGGTACTTGCCAGCCTCTCTGTTGATTGTCTTTGTCATTTTCGTGCTCAGCCTGATAGGTTACAACAGAATATGTCCAAAGGCTCCAAGAAATCTCGGTGAAAGGCTCCAATTTGACGAAATAATCACGGAATTGACATTACAAGCAAATTCTAAGAATTTCTGTGCATTTGTCGCAAAAATCGGTACTTACCACTGAATTACTTGATGCCCTTGGGCATTTTTTTGCTCAGCCTGACAGGATACAACAAAATATGGCCTAGGGATCCAATGGGAGTTGGTGAAAGCTTCGAATTTGGCCACATTTGGCCCAAATTTCGACGTTTTCTATGGAAATTGAGCCAAAAATGGGGTTTTGTCGCCAAATCCGGTACTTGCCAGCCTCTCTGTTGATTGTCTTTGTCATTTTCGTGCTCAGCCTGATAGGTTACAACAGAATATGTCCAAAGGCTCCAAGAAATCTCGGTGAAAGGCTCCAATTTGACGAAATAATCACAGAATTGACATTACAAGCAAATTCTAAGCATTTCTGTGCATTTGTCGCAAAAATCGGTACTTACCACTGAATTGCTTGATCCCCTTGGGCATTTTTTTGCTCAGCCTGACAGGATACAACAAAATATGGCCAAGGGATCCAATGGGAGTTGGTGAAAGCTTCGAATTTGCCCACATTTGGCCCAAATTTTGACGTTTTCTATGGAAATCGAGCCAAAAACGGGGTTTTGTCGCCAAATCCGGTACTTGCCAGCCTCTCTGTTGACTGTCTTTGTCGTTTTCGTGCTCAGCCTGACAGGATACAACAAAATAGGGCCAAGGGATCCAAGAGGAGTTGGTGAAAGGTTCGAATTTGGCCACATTTGGCCCAAATTTCGACGTTTTCTATGGAAATTGAGCAAAAAACGGGGTTTTGTCGCCAAATCCGGTACTTGCCAGCCTCTCTGTTAACTGTCTTTGTCATTTTCGTGCTCAGCCTGATAGGTTACAACAGAATATGTCCAAAGGCTCCAAGAAATCTCGGTGAAAGGCTCCAATTTGACGAAATAATCACAGAATTGACATTACAAGCAAATTCTAAGCATTTCTGTGCATTTGTCGCAAAAATCGGTACTTACCACTGAATTGCTTGATGCCCTTGGGCATTTTTTTGCTCAGCCTGACAGGATACAACAAAATATGGCCAAGGGATCCAATGGGAGTCGGTGAAAGCCTCGAATTTGGCCACATTAGGCCCAAATTTCGACCTTTTCTATGGAAATTGAACCAAAAACGGGGTTTTGTCGCCAAATCCGGTACTTGCCAGCCTCTCTGTTGATTGTCTTTGTCATTTTCGTGCTCAGCCTGATAGGTTACAACAGAATATGTCCAAAGGCTCCAAGAAATCTCGGTGAAAGGCTCCAATTTGACGAAATAATCACGGAATTGACATTACAAGCAAATTCTAAGCATTTCTGTGCATTTGTCGCAAAAATCGGTACTTACCACTGAATTACTTGATGCCCTTGCGCATTTTTTTGCTCAGCCTGACAGGATACAACAAAATATGGCCAAGGGATCCAATGGGAGTTGGTGAAAGCTTCGAATTTGGCCACATTTGGCCCAAATTTCGACGTTTTCTATGGAAATTGAGCCAAAAACGGGGTTTTGTCGCCAAATCCGGTACTTGCCAGCCTCTCTGTTGACTGTCTTTGTCGTTTTCGTGCTCAGCCTGACAGGATACAACAAAATAGGGCCAAGGGATCCAAGAGGAGTCGGTGAAAGCCTCGAATTTGGCCACATTTGGCCCAAATTTCGACGTTTTCTATGGAAATTGAGCCAAAAATGGGGTTTTGTCGCCAAATCCGGTACTTGCCAGCCTCTCTGTTGATTGTCTTTGTCATTTTCGTGCTCAGCCTGATAGGTTACAACAGAATATGTCCAAAGGCTCCAAGAAATCTCGGTGAAAGGCTCCAATTTGACGAAATAATCACGGAACTGACATTACAAGCAAATTCTCAGCATTTCTGTGCATTTGTCGCAAAAATCGGTACTTACCACTGAATTGCTTGATGCCCTTGGGCATTTTTTTGCTCAGCCTGACAGGATACATCAAAATATGGCCAAGGGATTCAATGGGAGTCGGTTAAAGCTTCGAATTTGCCCACATTTGGCCCAAATTTTGACGTTTTCTTTGGAAATTGAGCCAAAAATGGGGTTTTGTCGCCAAATCCGGTACTTGCCAGCCTCTCTGTTGATTGTCTTTGTCATTTTCGTGCTCAGCCTGATAGGTTACAACAGAATATGTCCAAAGGCTCCAAGAAATCTCGGTGAAAGGCTCCAATTTGACGAAATAATCACAGAATTGACATTACAAGCAAATTCTAAGCATTTCTGTGCATTTGTCGCAAAAATCGGTACTTACCACTAAATTGCTTGATCCCCTTGGGCATTTTTTTGCTCAGCCTGACAGGATACAACAAAATATGGCCAAGGGATCCAATGGGAGTCGGTGAAAGCTTCGAATTTGGCCACATTTGGCCCAAATTTTGACGTTTTCTTTGGAAATTGAGCCAAAAACGGGGTTTTGTCGCCAAATCCGGTACTTGCCAGCCTCTCTGTTGACTGTCTTTGTCGTTTTCGTGCTCAGCCTGACAGGATACAACAAAATAGGACCAAGGGATCCAAGAGGAGTCGGTGAAAGCCTCGAATTTGGCCACATTTGGCCCAAATTTCGACGTTTTCTATGGAAATTGAGCCAAAAACGGGGTTTTGTCGCCAAATCCGGTACTTGCCAGCCTCTCTGTTGATTGTCTTTGTCATTTTCGTGCTCAGCCTGATAGGTTACAACAGAATATGTCCAAAGGCTCCAAGAAATCTCGGTGAAAGGCTCCAATTTGACGAAATAATCACAGAATTGACATTACAAGCAAATTCTAAGCATTTCTGTGCATTTGTCGCAAAAATCGGTACTTACCACTAAATTGCTTGATCCCCTTGGGCATTTTTTTGCTCAGCCTGACAGGATACAACAAAATATGGCCAAGGGATCCAATGGGAGTCGGTGAAAGCTTCGAATTTGCCCACATTTGGCCCAAATTTTGACGTTTTCTTTGGAAATTGAGCCAAAAACGGGGTTTTGTCGCCAAATCCGGTACTTGCCAGCCTCTCTGTTGACTGTCTTTGTCGTTTTCGTGCTCAGCCTGACAGGATACAACAAAATAGGGCCAAGGGATCCAAGAGGAGTTGGTGAAAGCCTCGAATTTGGCCACATTTGGCCCAAATTTCGACGTTTTCTATGGAAATTGAGCAAAAAACGGGGTTTTGTCGCCAAATCCGGTACTTGCCAGCCTCTCTGTTGACTGTCTTTGTCATTTTCGTGCTCAGCCTGATAGGTTACAACAGAATATGTCCAAAGGCTCCAAGAAATCTCGGTGAAAGGCTCCAATTTGACGAAATAATCACAGAATTGACATTACAAGCAAATTCTAAGCATTTCTGTGCATTTGTCGCAAAAATCGGTACTTACCACTGAATTGCTTGATGCCCTTGGGCATTTTTTTGCTCAGCCTGACAGGATACAACAAAATATGGCCAAGGGATCCAATGGGAGTCGGTGAAAGCCTCGAATTTGGCCACATTAGGCCCAAATATCGACGTTTTCTATGGAAATTGAACCAAAAACGGGGTTTTGTCGCCAAATCCGGTACTTGCCAGCCTCTCTGTTGATTGTCTTTGTCATTTTCGTGCTCAGCCTGATAGGTTACAACAGAATATGTCCAAAGGCTCCAAGAAATCTCGGTGAAAGGCTCCAATTTGACGAAATAATCACGGAATTGACATTACAAGCAAATTCTAAGAATTTCTGTGCATTTGTCGCAAAAATCGGTACTTACCACTGAATTACTTGATGCCCTTGCGCATTTTTTTGCTCAGCCTGACAGGATACAACAAAATATGGCCAAGGGATCCAATGGGAGTCGGTGAAAGCTTCGAATTTGGCCACATTTGGCCCAAATTTCGACGTTTTCTATGGAAATTGAGCCAAAAACGGGGTTTTGTCGCCAAATCCGGTACTTGCCAGCCTCTCTGTTCACTGTCTTTGTCGTTTTCGTGCTCAGCCTGACAGGATACAATAAAATAGGGCCAAGGGATCCAATGGGAGTCGGTGAAAGCCTCGAATTTGGCCACATTTGGCCCAAATTTCGACGTTTTCTATGGAAATTGAGCCAAAAACGGGGTTTTGTCGCCAAATCCGGTACTTGCCAGCCTCTCTGTTGATTGTCTTTGTCATTTTCGTGCTCAGCCTGATAGGTTACAACAGAATATGTCCAAAGGCTCCAAGAAATCTCGGTGAAAGGCTCCAATTTGACGAAATAATCACGGAACTGACATTACAAGCAAATTCTAAGCATTTCTGTGCATTTGTCGCAAAAATCGGTACTTACCACTGAATTGCTTGATCCCCTTGGGCATTTTTTTGCTCAGCCTGACAGGATACAACAAAATATGGCCAAGGGATCCAATGGGAGTCGGTGAAAGCTTCGAATTTGGCCACATTTGGCCCAAATTTTGACGTTTTCTTTGGAAATTGAGCCAAAAACGGGGTTTTGTCGCCAAATCCGGTACTTGCCAGCCTCTCTGTTGACTGTCTTTGTCGTTTTCGTGCTCAGCCTCACAGGATACAACAAAATAGGGCCTAGGGATGCAAGAGGAAAAGGTGAAAGCCTCGATTTTGGCCACATTTGGCCCAAATTTCGACGTTTTCTATGGAAATTGTGCCAAAAACGGGGTTTTGTCGCCAAATCCGGTACTTGCCAGCCTCTCTGTTGACTGTCTTTGTCGTTTTCGTGCTCAGCCTGACAGGATACAACAAAATAGGGCCAAGGGATCCAAGAGGAGTCGGTGAAAGCCTCGAATTTGGCCACATTTGGTCCAAATTTCGACGTTTTCTATGGAAATTGAGCCAAAAACGGGGATTTGTCGCCAAATCCGGTACTTGCCAGCCTCTCTGTTGACTGTCTTTGTCATTTTCGTGCTCAGCCTGATAGGTTACAACAGAATATGTCCAAAGGCTCCAAGAAATCTCGGTGAAAGGCTCCAATTTGACGAAATAATCACAGAATTGACATTACAAGCAAATTCTAAGCATTTCTGTGCATTTGTCGCAAAAATCGGTACTTACCACTGAATTGCTTGATGCCCTTGGGCATTTTTTTGCTCAGCCTGACAGGATACAACAAAATATGGCCAAGGGATCCAATGGGAGTCGGTGAAAGCTTCGAATTTGGCCACATTTGGCCCAAATTTCGACGTTTTCTATGGAAATTGAGCCAAAAATGGGGTTTTGTCGCCAAATCCGGTACTTGCCAGCCTCTCTGTTGATTGTCTTTGTCATTTTCGTGCTCAGCCTGATAGGTTACAACAGAATATGTCCAAAGGCTCCAAGAAATCTCGGTGAAAGGCTCCAATTTGACGAAATAATCACAGAATTGACATTACAAGCAAATTCTAAGCATTTCTGTGCATTTGTCGCAAAAATCGGTACTTACCACTGAATTGCTTGATCCACTTGGGCATTTTTTTGCTCAGCCTGACAGGATACAACAAAATATGGCCAAGGGATCCAATGGGAGTCGGTGAAAGCTTCGAATTTGCCCACATTTGGCCCAAATTTTGACGTTTTCTTTGGAAATTGAGCCAAAAACGGGGTTTTGTCGCCAAATCCGGTACTTGCCAGCCTCTCTGTTGACTGTCTTTGTCGTTTTCGTGCTCAGCCTGACAGGATACAACAAAATAGGGCCAAGGGATCCAAGAGGAGTTGGTGAAAGCCTCGAATTTGGCCACATTTGGCCCAAATTTCGACGTTTTCTATGGAAATTGAGCAAAAAACGGGGTTTTGTTGCCAAATCCGGTACTTGCCAGCCTCTCTGTTGACTGTCTTTGTCATTTTCGTGCTCAGCCTGATAGGTTACAACAGAATATGTCCAAAGGCTCCAAGAAATCTCGGTGAAAGGCTCCAATTTGACGAAATAATCACAGAATTGACATTACAAGCAAATTCTAAGCATTTCTGTGCATTTGTCGCAAAAATCGGTACTTACCACTGAATTGCTTGATGCCCTTGGGCATTTTTTTGCTCAGCCTGACAGGATACAACAAAATATGGCCAAGGGATCCAATGGGAGTCGGTGAAAGCCTCGAATTTGGCCACATTAGGCCCAAATTTCGACCTTTTCTATGGAAATTGAACCAAAAACGGGGTTTTGTCGCCAAATCCGGTACTTGCCAGCCTCTCTGTTGATTGTCTTTGTCATTTTCGTGCTCAGCCTGATAGGTTACAACAGAATATGTCCAAAGGCTCCAAGAAATCTCGGTGAAAGGCTCCAATTTGACGAAATAATCACAGAATTGACATTACAAGCAAATTCTAAGCATTTCTGTGCATTTGTCGCAAAAATCGGTACTTACCACTGAATTACTTGATGCCCTTGCGCATTTTTTTGCTCAGCCTGACAGGATACAACAAAATATGGCCAAGGGATCCAATGGGAGTCGGTGAAAGCTTCGAATTTGGCCACATTTGGCCCAAATTTCGACGTTTTCTATGGAAATTGAGCCAAAAACGGGGTTTTGTCGCCAAATCCGGTACTTGCCAGCCTCTCTGTTGACTGTCTTTGTCGTTTTCGTGCTCAGCCTGACAGGATACAACAAAATAGGGCCAAGGGATCCAATGGGAGTCGGTGAAAGCCTCGAATTTGGCCACATTTGGCCCAAATTTCGACGTTTTCTATGGAAATTGAGCCAAAAACGGGGTTTTGTCGCCAAATCCGGTACTTGCCAGCCTCTCTGTTGATTGTCTTTGTCATTTTCGTGCTCAGCCTGATAGGTTACAACAGAATATGTCCAAAGGCTCCAAGAAATCTCGGTGAAAGGCTCCAATTTGACGAAATAATCACGGAACTGACATTACAAGCAAATTCTAAGCATTTCTGTGCATTTGTCGCAAAAATCGGTACTTACCACTGAATTGCTTGATCCCCTTGCGCATTTTTTTGCTCAGCCTGACAGGATACAACAAAATAGGGCCAAGGGATCCAAGAGGAGTCGGTGAAAGCCTCGAATTTGGCCACATTTGGTCCAAATTTCGACGTTTTCTATGGAAATTGAGCCAAAAACGGGGATTTGTCGCCAAATCCGGTACTTGCCAGCCTCTCTGTTGACTGTCTTTGTCGTTTTCGTGCTCAGCCTGACAGGATACAACAAAATAGGGCCAAGGGATCCAATGGGAGTCGGTGAAAGCCTCGAATTTGGCCACATTTGGCCCAAATTTCGACGTTTTCTATGGAAATTGAGCCAAAAACGGGGTTTTGTCGCCAAATCCGGTACTTGCCAGCCTCTCTGTTGATTGTCTTTGTCATTTTCGTGCTCAGCCTGATAGGTTACAACAGAATATGTCCAAAGGCTCCAAGAAATCTCGGTGAAAGGCTCCAATTTGACGAAATAATCACAGAATTGACATTACAAGCAAATTCTAAGCATTTCTGTGCATTTGTCGCAAAAATCGGTACTTACCACTGAATTGCTTGATCCCCTTGGGCATTTTTTTGCTCAGCCTGACAGGATACAACAAAATATGGCCAAGGGATCCAATGGGAGTTGGTGAAAGCTTCGAATTTGGCCACATTTGGCCCAAATTTCGACGTTTTCTATGGAAATTGAGCCAAAAACGGGGTTTTGTCGCCAAATCCGGTACTTGCCAGCCTCTCTGTTGACTGTCTTTGTCGTTTTCGTGCTCAGCCTGACAGGATACAACAAAATAGGGCCAAGGGATCCAAGAGGAGTCGGTGAAAGCCTCGAATTTGGCCACATTTGGCCCAAATTTCGACGTTTTCTATGGAAATTGAGCCAAAAATGGGGTTTTGTCGCCAAATCCGGTACTTGCCAGCCTCTCTGTTGATTGTCTTTGTCATTTTCGTGCTCAGTATGATAGGTTACAACAGAATATGTCCAAAGGCTCCAAGAAATCTCGGTGAAAGGCTCCAATTTGACGAAATAATCACGGAACTGACATTACAAGCAAATTCTAAGCATTTCTGTGCATTTGTCGCAAAAATCGGTACTTACCACTGAATTGCTTGATGCCCTTGGGCATTTTTTTGCTCAGCCTGACAGGATACATCAAAATATGGCCAAGGGATTCAATAAGAGTTGGTTAAAGCGTCGAATTTGCCCACATTTGGCCCAAATTTTGACGTTTTCTTTGGAAATTGAGCCAAAAACGGGGTTTTGTCGCCAAATCCGGTACTTGCCAGCCTCTCTGTTGATTGTCTTTGTCATTTTCGTGCTCAGCCTGATAGGTTACAACAGAATATGTCCAAAGGCTCCAAGAAATCTCGGTGAAAGGCTCCAATTTGACGAAATAATCACAGAATTGACATTACAAGCAAATTCTAAGCATTTCTGTGCATTTGTCGCAAAAATCGGTACTTACCACTAAATTGCTTGATCCCCTTGGGCATTTTTTTGCTCAGCCTGACAGGATACAACAAAATATGGCCAAGGGATCCAATGGGAGTCGGTGAAAGCTTCGAATTTGCCCACATTTGGCCCAAATTTTGACGTTTTCTTTGGAAATTGAGCCAAAAACGGGGTTTTGTCGCCAAATCCGGTACTTGCCAGCCTCTCTGTTGACTGTCTTTGTCGTTTTCGTGCTCAGCTTGACAGGATACAACAAAATAGGGCCAAGGGATCCAAGAGGAGTCGGTGAAAGCCTCGAATTTGGCCACATTTGGTCCAAATTTCGACGTTTTCTATGGAAATTGAGCCAAAAACGGGGATTTGTCGCCAAATCCGGTACTTGCCAGCCTCTCTGTTGACTGTCTTTGTCGTTTTCGTGCTCAGCCTGACAGGATACAACGAAATAGGGCCAAGGGATCCAAGAGGAGTCGGTGAAAGCCTCGAATTTGGCCACATTTGGCCCAAATTTCGACGTTTTCTATGGAAATTGAGCCAAAAACGGGGTTTTGTCGCCAAATCCGGTACTTGCCAGCCTCTCTGTTGATTGTCTTTGTCATTTTCGTGCTCAGCCTGATAGGTTACAACAGAATATGTCCAAAGGCTCCAAGAAATCTCGGTGAAAGGCTCCAATTTGACGAAATAATCACGGAATTGACATTACAAGCAAATTCTAAGAATTTCTGTGCATTTGTCGCAAAAATCGGTACTTACCACTGAATTACTTGATGCCCTTGGGCATTTTTTTGCTCAGCCTGACAGGATACAACAAAATATGGCCAAGGGATCCAATGGGAGTTGGTGAAAGCTTCGAATTTGGCCACATTTGGCCCAAATTTCGACGTTTTCTATGGAAATTGAGCCAAAAATGGGGTTTTGTCGCCAAATCCGGTACTTGCCAGCCTCTCTGTTGATTGTCTTTGTCATTTTCGTGCTCAGCCTGATAGGTTACAACAGAATATGTCCAAAGGCTCCAAGAAATCTCGGTGAAAGGCTCCAATTTGACGAAATAATCACAGAATTGACATTACAAGCAAATTCTAAGCATTTCTGTGCATTTGTCGCAAAAATCGGTACTTACCACTGAATTGCTTGATCCCCTTGGGCATTTTTTTGCTCAGCCTGACAGGATACAACAAAATATGGCCAAGGGATCCAATGGGAGTTGGTGAAAGCTTCGAATTTGCCCACATTTGGCCCAAATTTTGACGTTTTCTATGGAAATCGAGCCAAAAACGGGGTTTTGTCGCCAAATCCGGTACTTGCCAGCCTCTCTGTTGACTGTCTTTGTCGTTTTCGTGCTCAGCCTGACAGGATACAACAAAATAGGGCCAAGGGATCCAAGAGGAGTTGGTGAAAGCCTCGAATTTGGCCACATTTGGCCCAAATTTCGACGTTTTCTATGGAAATTGAGCAAAAAACGGGGTTTTGTCGCCAAATCCGGTACTTGCCAGCCTCTCTGTTAACTGTCTTTGTCATTTTCGTGCTCAGCCTGATAGGTTACAACAGAATATGTCCAAAGGCTCCAAGAAATCTCGGTGAAAGGCTCCAATTTGACGAAATAATCACAGAATTGACATTACAAGCAAATTCTAAGCATTTCTGTGCATTTGTCGCAAAAATCGGTACTTACCACTGAATTGCTTGATGCCCTTGGGCATTTTTTTGCTCAGCCTGACAGGATACAACAAAATATGGCCAAGGGATCCAATGGGAGTCGGTGAAAGCCTCGAATTTGGCCACATTAGGCCCAAATTTCGACCTTTTCTATGGAAATTGAACCAAAAACGGGGTTTTGTCGCCAAATCCGGTACTTGCCAGCCTCTCTGTTGATTGTCTTTGTCATTTTCGTGCTCAGCCTGATAGGTTACAACAGAATATGTCCAAAGGCTCCAAGAAATCTCGGTGAAAGGCTCCAATTTGACGAAATAATCACGGAATTGACATTACAAGCAAATTCTAAGCATTTCTGTGCATTTGTCGCAAAAATCGGTACTTACCACTGAATTACTTGATGCCCTTGCGCATTTTTTTGCTCAGCCTGACAGGATACAACAAAATATGGCCAAGGGATCCAATGGGAGTTGGTGAAAGCTTCGAATTTGGCCACATTTGGCCCAAATTTCGACGTTTTCTATGGAAATTGAGCCAAAAACGGGGTTTTGTCGCCAAATCCGGTACTTGCCAGCCTCTCTGTTGACTGTCTTTGTCGTTTTCGTGCTCAGCCTGACAGGATACAACAAAATAGGGCCAAGGGATCCAAGAGGAGTCGGTGAAAGCCTCGAATTTGGCCACATTTGGCCCAAATTTCGACGTTTTCTATGGAAATTGAGCCAAAAATGGGGTTTTGTCGCCAAATCCGGTACTTGCCAGCCTCTCTGTTGATTGTCTTTGTCATTTTCGTGCTCAGCCTGATAGGTTACAACAGAATATGTCCAAAGGCTCCAAGAAATCTCGGTGAAAGGCTCCAATTTGACGAAATAATCACGGAACTGACATTACAAGCAAATTCTAAGCATTTCTGTGCATTTGTCGCAAAAATCGGTACTTACCACTGAATTGCTTGATGCCCTTGGGCATTTTTTTGCTCAGCCTGACAGGATACATCAAAATATGGCCAAGGGATTCAATGGGAGTCGGTTAAAGCTTCGAATTTGCCCACATTTGGCCCAAATTTTGACGTTTTCTTTGGAAATTGAGCCAAAAATGGGGTTTTGTCGCCAAATCCGGTACTTGCCAGCCTCTCTGTTGATTGTCTTTGTCATTTTCGTGCTCAGCCTGATAGGTTACAACAGAATATGTCCAAAGGCTCCAAGAAATCTCGGTGAAAGGCTCCAATTTGACGAAATAATCACAGAATTGACATTACAAGCAAATTCTAAGCATTTCTGTGCATTTGTCGCAAAAATCGGTACTTACCACTAAATTGCTTGATCCCCTTGGGCATTTTTTTGCTCAGCCTGACAGGATACAACAAAATATGGCCAAGGGATCCAATGGGAGTCGGTGAAAGCTTCGAATTTGGCCACATTTGGCCCAAATTTTGACGTTTTCTTTGGAAATTGAGCCAAAAACGGGGTTTTGTCGCCAAATCCGGTACTTGCCAGCCTCTCTGTTGACTGTCTTTGTCGTTTTCGTGCTCAGCCTGACAGGATACAACAAAATAGGACCAAGGGATCCAAGAGGAGTCGGTGAAAGCTTCGAATTTGGCCACATTTGGCCCAAATTTCGACGTTTTCTATGGAAATTGAGCCAAAAACGGGGTTTTGTCGCCAAATCCGGTACTTGCCAGCCTCTCTGTTGATTGTCTTTGTCATTTTCGTGCTCAGCCTGATAGGTTACAACAGAATATGTCCAAAGGCTCCAAGAAATCTCGGTGAAAGGCTCCAATTTGACGAAATAATCACAGAATTGACATTACAAGCAAATTCTAAGCATTTCTGTGCATTTGTCGCAAAAATCGGTACTTACCACTAAATTGCTTGATCCCCTTGGGCATTTTTTTGCTCAGCCTGACAGGATACAACAAAATATGGCCAAGGGATCCAATGGGAGTCGGTGAAAGCTTCGAATTTGCCCACATTTGGCCCAAATTTTGACGTTTTCTTTGGAAATTGAGCCAAAAACGGGGTTTTGTCGCCAAATCCGGTACTTGCCAGCCTCTCTGTTGACTGTCTTTGTCGTTTTCGTGCTCAGCCTGACAGGATACAACAAAATAGGGCCAAGGGATCCAAGAGGAGTTGGTGAAAGCCTCGAATTTGGCCACATTTGGCCCAAATTTCGACGTTTTCTATGGAAATTGAGCAAAAAACGGGGTTTTGTCGCCAAATCCGGTACTTGCCAGCCTCTCTGTTGACTGTCTTTGTCATTTTCGTGCTCAGCCTGATAGGTTACAACAGAATATGTCCAAAGGCTCCAAGAAATCTCGGTGAAAGGCTCCAATTTGACGAAATAATCACAGAATTGACATTACAAGCAAATTCTAAGCATTTCTGTGCATTTGTCGCAAAAATCGGTACTTACCACTGAATTGCTTGATGCCCTTGGGCATTTTTTTGCTCAGCCTGACAGGATACAACAAAATATGGCCAAGGGATCCAATGGGAGTCGGTGAAAGCCTCGAATTTGGCCACATTAGGCCCAAATATCGACGTTTTCTATGGAAATTGAACCAAAAACGGGGTTTTGTCGCCAAATCCGGTACTTGCCAGCCTCTCTGTTGATTGTCTTTGTCATTTTCGTGCTCAGCCTGATAGGTTACAACAGAATATGTCCAAAGGCTCCAAGAAATCTCGGTGAAAGGCTCCAATTTGACGAAATAATCACGGAATTGACATTACAAGCAAATTCTAAGAATTTCTGTGCATTTGTCGCAAAAATCGGTACTTACCACTGAATTACTTGATGCCCTTGCGCATTTTTTTGCTCAGCCTGACAGGATACAACAAAATATGGCCAAGGGATCCAATGGGAGTCGGTGAAAGCTTCGAATTTGGCCACATTTGGCCCAAATTTCGACGTTTTCTATGGAAATTGAGCCAAAAACGGGGTTTTGTCGCCAAATCCGGTACTTGCCAGCCTCTCTGTTCACTGTCTTTGTCGTTTTCGTGCTCAGCCTGACAGGATACAACAAAATAGGGCCAAGGGATCCAATGGGAGTCGGTGAAAGCCTCGAATTTGGCCACATTTGGCCCAAATTTCGACGTTTTCTATGGAAATTGAGCCAAAAACGGGGTTTTGTCGCCAAATCCGGTACTTGCCAGCCTCTCTGTTGATTGTCTTTGTCATTTTCGTGCTCAGCCTGATAGGTTACAACAGAATATGTCCAAAGGCTCCAAGAAATCTCGGTGAAAGGCTCCAATTTGACGAAATAATCACGGAACTGACATTACAAGCAAATTCTAAGCATTTCTGTGCATTTGTCGCAAAAATCGGTACTTACCACTGAATTGCTTGATCCCCTTGCGCATTTTTTTGCTCAGCCTGACAGGATACAACAAAATATGGCCAAGGGATCCAATGGGAGTCGGTGAAAGCTTCGAATTTGGCCACATTTGGCCCAAATTTTGACGTTTTCTTTGGAAATTGAGCCAAAAACGGGGTTTTGTCGCCAAATCCGGTACTTGCCAGCCTCTCTGTTGACTGTCTTTGTCGTTTTCGTGCTCAGCCTCACAGGATACAACAAAATAGGGCCTAGGGATGCAAGAGGAAAAGGTGAAAGCCTCGATTTTGGCCACATTTGGCCCAAATTTCGACGTTTTCTATGGAAATTGTGCCAAAAACGGGGTTTTGTCGCCAAATCCGGTACTTGCCAGCCTCTCTGTTGACTGTCTTTGTCGTTTTCGTGCTCAGCCTGACTGGATACAACAAAATAGGGCCAAGGGATCCAAGAGGAGTCGGTGAAAGCCTCGAATTTGGCCACATTTGGTCCAAATTTCGACGTTTTCTATGGAAATTGAGCCAAAAACGGGGATTTGTCGCCAAATCCGGTACTTGCCAGCCTCTCTGTTGACTGTCTTTGTCGTTTTCGTGCTCAGCCTGACAGGATACAACAAAATAGGGCCAAGGGATCCAATGGGAGTCGGTGAAAGCCTCGAATTTGGCCACATTTGGCCCAAATTTCGACGTTTTCTATGGAAATTGAGCCAAAAACGGGGTTTTGTCGCCAAATCCGGTACTTGCCAGCCTCTCTGTTGATTGTCTTTGTCATTTTCGTGCTCAGCCTGATAGGTTACAACAGAATATGTCCAAAGGCTCCAAGAAATCTCGGTGAAAGGCTCCAATTTGACGAAATAATCACGGAACTGACATTACAAGCAAATTCTAAGAATTTCTGTGCATTTGTCGCATAAATCGGTACTTACCACTGAATTACTTGATGCCCTTGGGCATTTTTTTGCTCAGCCTGACAGGATACAACAAAATATGGCCAAGGGATCCAATGGGAGTTGGTGAAAGCTTCGAATTTGGCCACATTTGGGCCAAATTTCGACGTTTTCTATGGAAATTGAGCCAAAAATGGGGTTTTGTCGCCAAATCCGGTACTTGCCGGCCTCTCTGTTGATTGTCTTTGTCATTTTCGTGCTCAGCCTGATAGGTTACAACAGAATATGTCCAAAGGCTCCAAGAAATCTCGGTGAAAGGCTCCAATTTGACGAAATAATCACAGAATTGACATTACAAGCAAATTCTAAGCATTTCTGTGCATTTGTCGCAAAAATCGGTACTTACCACTGAATTGCTTGATCCCCTTGGGCATTTTTTTGCTCAGCCTGACAGGATACAACAAAATATGGCCAAGGGATCCAATGGGAGTTGGTGAAAGCTTCGAATTTGGCCACATTTGGCCCAAATTTCGACGTTTTCTATGGAAATTGAGCCAAAAACGGGGTTTTGTCGCCAAATCCGGTACTTGCCAGCCTCTCTGTTGACTGTCTTTGTCGTTTTCGTGCTCAGCCTGACAGGATACAACAAAATAGGGCCAAGGGATCCAAGAGGAGTCGGTGAAAGCCTCGAATTTGGCCACATTTGGCCCAAATTTCGACGTTTTCTATGGAAATTGAGCCAAAAATGGGGTTTTGTCGCCAAATCCGGTACTTGCCAGCCTCTCTGTTGATTGTCTTTGTCATTTTCGTGCTCAGTATGATAGGTTACAACAGAATATGTCCAAAGGCTCCAAGAAATCTCGGTGAAAGGCTCCAATTTGACGAAATAATCACGGAACTGACATTACAAGCAAATTCTAAGCATTTCTGTGCATTTGTCGCAAAAATCGGTACTTACCACTGAATTGCTTGATGCCCTTGGGCATTTTTTTGCTCAGCCTGACAGGATACATCAAAATATGGCCAAGGGATTCAATAAGAGTTGGTTAAAGCGTCGAATTTGCCCACATTTGGCCCAAATTTTGACGTTTTCTTTGGAAATTGAGCCAAAAACGGGGTTTTGTCGCCAAATCCGGTACTTGCCAGCCTCTCTGTTGATTGTCTTTGTCATTTTCGTGCTCAGCCTGATAGGTTACAACAGAATATGTCCAAAGGCTCCAAGAAATCTCGGTGAAAGGCTCCAATTTGACGAAATAATCACAGAATTGACATTACAAGCAAATTCTAAGCATTTCTGTGCATTTGTCGCAAAAATCGGTACTTACCACTAAATTGCTTGATCCCCTTGGGCATTTTTTTGCTCAGCCTGACAGGATACAACAAAATATGGCCAAGGGATCCAATGGGAGTCGGTGAAAGCTTCGAATTTGGCCACATTTGGCCCAAATTTTGACGTTTTCTTTGGAAATTGAGCCAAAAACGGGGTTTTGTCGCCAAATCCGGTACTTGCCAGCCTCTCTGTTGACTGTCTTTGTCGTTTTCGTGCTCAGCCTGACAGGATACAACAAAATAGGGCCAAGGGATCCAAGAGGAGTTGGTGAAAGCCTCGAATTTGGCCACATTTGGCCCAAATTTCGACGTTTTCTATGGAAATTGAGCAAAAAACGGGGTTTTGTCGCCAAATCCGGTACTTGCCAGCCTCTCTGTTGACTGTCTTTGTCATTTTCGTGCTCAGCCTGATAGGTTACAACAGAATATGTCCAAAGGCTCCAAGAAATCTCGGTGAAAGGCTCCAA
Source organism: Hydra viridissima (assembly GCF_058129835.1). NCBI lineage: Eukaryota > Metazoa > Cnidaria > Hydrozoa > Anthoathecata > Hydridae > Hydra > Hydra viridissima. Next base: position 138,108 of record NW_028324327.1, read on the forward strand.
TTTGACGAAATAATCACAGAATTGACATTACAAGCAAATTCTAAGCATTTCTGTGCATTTGTCGCAAAAATCGGTACTTACCACTGAATTGCTTGATGCCCTTGGGCATTTTTTTGCTCAGCCTGACAGGATACAACAAAATATGGCCAAGGGATCCAATGGGAGTCGGTGAAAGCTTCGAATTTGGCCACATTTGGCCCAAATTTCGACGTTTTCTATGGAAATTGAGCCAAAAATGGGGTTTTGTCGCCAAATCCGGTACTTGCCAGCCTCTCTGTTGATTGTCTTTGTCATTTTCGTGCTTAGCCTGATAGGTTACAACAGAATATGTCCAAAGGCTCCAAGAAATCTCGGTGAAAGGCTCCAATTTGACGAAATAATCACAGAATTGACATTACAAGCAAATTCTAAGCATTTCTGTGCATTTGTCGCAAAAATCGGTACTTACCACTGAATTGCTTGATCCACTTGGGCATTTTTTTGCTCAGCCTGACAGGATACAACAAAATATGGCCAAGGGATCCAATGGGAGTCGGTGAAAGCTTCGAATTTGCCCACATTTGGCCCAAATTTTGACGTTTTCTTTGGAAATTGAGCCAAAAACGGGGTTTTGTCGCCAAATCCGGTACTTGCCAGCCTCTCTGTTGACTGTCTTTGTCGTTTTCGTGCTCAGCCTGACAGGATACAACAAAATAGGGCCAAGGGATCCAAGAGGAGTTGGTGAAAGCCTCGAATTTGGCCACATTTGGCCCAAATTTCGACGTTTTCTATGGAAATTGAGCAAAAAACGGGGTTTTGTTGCCAAATCCGGTACTTGCCAGCCTCTCTGTTGACTGTCTTTGTCATTTTCGTGCTCAGCCTGATAGGTTACAACAGAATATGTCCAAAGGCTCCAAGAAATCTCGGTGAAAGGCTCCAATTTGACGAAATAATCACAGAATTGACATTACAAGCAAATTCTAAGCATTTCTGTGCATTTGTCGCAAAAATCGGTACTTACCACTGAATTGCTTGATGCCCTTGGGCATTTTTTTGCTCAGCCTGACAGGATACAACAAAATATGGCCAAGGGATCCAATGGGAGTCGGTGAAAGCCTCGAATTTGGCCACATTAGGCCCAAATTTCGACCTTTTCTATGGAAATTGAACCAAAAACGGGGTTTTGTCGCCAAATCCGGTACTTGCCAGCCTCTCTGTTGATTGTCTTTGTCATTTTCGTGCTCAGCCTGATAGGTTACAACAGAATATGTCCAAAGGCTCCAAGAAATCTCGGTGAAAGGCTCCAATTTGACGAAATAATCACAGAATTGACATTACAAGCAAATTCTAAGCATTTCTGTGCATTTGTCGCAAAAATCGGTACTTACCACTGAATTACTTGATGCCCTTGCGCATTTTTTTGCTCAGCCTGACAGGATACAACAAAATATGGCCAAGGGATCCAATGGGAGTCGGTGAAAGCTTCGAATTTGGCCACATTTGGCCCAAATTTCGACGTTTTCTATGGAAATTGAGCCAAAAACGGGGTTTTGTCGCCAAATCCGGTACTTGCCAGCCTCTCTGTTGACTGTCTTTGTCGTTTTCGTGCTCAGCCTGACAGGATACAACAAAATAGGGCCAAGGGATCCAATGGGAGTCGGTGAAAGCCTCGAATTTGGCCACATTTGGCCCAAATTTCGACGTTTTCTATGGAAATTGAGCCAAAAACGGGGTTTTGTCGCCAAATCCGGTACTTGCCAGCCTCTCTGTTGATTGTCTTTGTCATTTTCGTGCTCAGCCTGATAGGTTACAACAGAATATGTCCAAAGGCTCCAAGAAATCTCGGTGAAAGGCTCCAATTTGACGAAATAATCACGGAACTGACATTACAAGCAAATTCTAAGCATTTCTGTGCATTTGTCGCAAAAATCGGTACTTACCACTGAATTGCTTGATCCCCTTGCGCATTTTTTTGCTCAGCCTGACAGGATACAACAAAATATGGCCAAGGGATCCAATGGGAGTCGGTGAAAGCTTCGAATTTGGCCACATTTGGCCCAAATTTTGACGTTTTCTTTGGAAATTGAGCCAAAAACGGGGTTTTGTCGCCAAATCCGGTACTTGCCAGCCTCTCTGTTGACTGTCTTTGTCGTTTTCGTGCTCAGCCTCACAGGATACAACAAAATAGGGCCTAGGGATGCAAGAGGAAAAGGTGAAAGCCTCGATTTTGGCCACATTTGGCCCAAATTTCGACGTTTTCTATGGAAATTGTGCCAAAAACGGGGTTTTGTCGCCAAATCCGGTACTTGCCAGCCTCTCTGTTGACTGTCTTTGTCGTTTTCGTGCTCAGCCTGACTGGATACAACAAAATAGGGCCAAGGGATCCAAGAGGAGTCGGTGAAAGCCTCGAATTTGGCCACATTTGGTCCAAATTTCGACGTTTTCTATGGAAATTGAGCCAAAAACGGGGATTTGTCGCCAAATCCGGTACTTGCCAGCCTCTCTGTTGACTGTCTTTGTCGTTTTCGTGCTCAGCCTGACAGGATACAACAAAATAGGGCCAAGGGATCCAATGGGAGTCGGTGAAAGCCTCGAATTTGGCCACATTTGGCCCAAATTTCGACGTTTTCTATGGAAATTGAGCCAAAAACGGGGTTTTGTCGCCAAATCCGGTACTTGCCAGCCTCTCTGTTGATTGTCTTTGTCATTTTCGTGCTCAGCCTGATAGGTTACAACAGAATATGTCCAAAGGCTCCAAGAAATCTCGGTGAAAGGCTCCAATTTGACGAAATAATCACGGAATTGACATTACAAGCAAATTCTAAGAATTTCTGTGCATTTGTCGCATAAATCGGTACTTACCACTGAATTACTTGATGCCCTTGGGCATTTTTTTGCTCAGCCTGACAGGATACAACAAAATATGGCCAAGGGATCCAATGGGAGTTGGTGAAAGCTTCGAATTTGGCCACATTTGGCCCAAATTTCGACGTTTTCTATGGAAATTGAGCCAAAAATGGGGTTTTGTCGCCAAATCCGGTACTTGCCGGCCTCTCTGTTGATTGTCTTTGTCATTTTCGTGCTCAGCCTGATAGGTTACAACAGAATATGTCCAAAGGCTCCAAGAAATCTCGGTGAAAGGCTCCAATTTGACGAAATAATCACAGAATTGACATTACAAGCAAATTCTAAGCATTTCTGTGCATTTGTCGCAAAAATCGGTACTTACCACTGAATTGCTTGATCCCCTTGGGCATTTTTTTGCTCAGCCTGACAGGATACAACAAAATATGGCCAAGGGATCCAATGGGAGTTGGTGAAAGCTTCGAATTTGGCCACATTTGGCCCAAATTTCGACGTTTTCTATGGAAATTGAGCCAAAAACGGGGTTTTGTCGCCAAATCCGGTACTTGCCAGCCTCTCTGTTGACTGTCTTTGTCGTTTTCGTGCTCAGCCTGACAGGATACAACAAAATAGGGCCAAGGGATCCAAGAGGAGTCGGTGAAAGCCTCGAATTTGGCCACATTTGGCCCAAATTTCGACGTTTTCTATGGAAATTGAGCCAAAAATGGGGTTTTGTCGCCAAATCCGGTACTTGCCAGCCTCTCTGTTGATTGTCTTTGTCATTTTCGTGCTCAGTATGATAGGTTACAACAGAATATGTCCAAAGGCTCCAAGAAATCTCGGTGAAAGGCTCCAATTTGACGAAATAATCACGGAACTGACATTACAAGCAAATTCTAAGCATTTCTGTGCATTTGTCGCAAAAATCGGTACTTACCACTGAATTGCTTGATGCCCTTGGGCATTTTTTTGCTCAGCCTGACAGGATACATCAAAATATGGCCAAGGGATTCAATAAGAGTTGGTTAAAGCGTCGAATTTGCCCACATTTGGCTCAAATTTTGACGTTTTCTTTGGAAATTGAGCCAAAAACGGGGTTTTGTCGCCAAATCCGGTACTTGCCAGCCTCTCTGTTGATTGTCTTTGTCATTTTCGTGCTCAGCCTGATAGGTTACAACAGAATATGTCCAAAGGCTCCAAGAAATCTCGGTGAAAGGCTCCAATTTGACGAAATAATCACAGAATTGACATTACAAGCAAATTCTAAGCATTTCTGTGCATTTGTCGCAAAAATCGGTACTTACCACTAAATTGCTTGATCCCCTTGGGCATTTTTTTGCTCAGCCTGACAGGATACAACAAAATATGGCCAAGGGATCCAATGGGAGTCGGTGAAAGCTTCGAATTTGGCCACATTTGGCCCAAATTTTGACGTTTTCTTTGGAAATTGAGCCAAAAACGGGGTTTTGTCGCCAAATCCGGTACTTGCCAGCCTCTCTGTTGACTGTCTTTGTCGTTTTCGTGCTCAGCCTGACAGGATACAACAAAATAGGGCCAAGGGATCCAAGAGGAGTTGGTGAAAGCCTCGAATTTGGCCACATTTGGCCCAAATTTCGACGTTTTCTATGGAAATTGAGCAAAAAACGGGGTTTTGTCGCCAAATCCGGTACTTGCCAGCCTCTCTGTTGACTGTCTTTGTCATTTTCGTGCTCAGCCTGATAGGTTACAACAGAATATGTCCAAAGGCTCCAAGAAATCTTGGTGAAAGGCTCCAATTTGACGAAATAATCACAGAATTGACATTACAAGCAAATTCTAAGCATTTCTGTGCATTTGTCGCAAAAATCGGTACTTACCACTGAATTGCTTGATGCCCTTGGGCATTTTTTTGCTCAGCCTGACAGGATACAACAAAATATGGCCAAGGGATCCAATGGGAGTCGGTGAAAGCCTCGAATTTGGCCACATTAGGCCCAAATATCGACGTTTTCTATGGAAATTGAACCAAAAACGGGGTTTTGTCGCCAAATCCGGTACTTGCCAGCCTCTCTGTTGATTGTCTTTGTCATTTTCGTGCTCAGCCTGATAGGTTACAACAGAATATGTCCAAAGGCTCCAAGAAATCTCGGTGAAAGGCTCCAATTTGACGAAATAATCACGGAACTGACATTACAAGCAAATTCTAAGCATTTCTGTGCATTTGTCGCAAAAATCGGTACTTACCACTGAATTGCTTGATCCCCTTGGGCATTTTTTTGCTCAGCCTGACAGGATACAACAAAATATGGCCAAGGGATCCAATGGGAGTCGGTGAAAGCTTCGAATTTGGCCACATTTGGCCCAAATTTTGACGTTTTCTTTGGAAATTGAGCCAAAAACGGGGTTTTGTCGCCAAATCCGGTACTTGCCAGCCTCTCTGTTGACTGTCTTTGTCGTTTTCGTGCTCAGCCTCACAGGATACAACAAAATAGGGCCTAGGGATGCAAGAGGAAAAGGTGAAAGCCTCGATTTTGGCCACATTTGGCCCAAATTTCGACGTTTTCTATGGAAATTGTGCCAAAAACGGGGTTTTGTCGCCAAATCCGGTACTTGCCAGCCTCTCTGTTGACTGTCTTTGTCGTTTTCGTGCTCAGCTTGACAGGATACAACAAAATAGGGCCAAGGGATCCAAGAGGAGTCGGTGAAAGCCTCGAATTTGGCCACATTTGGTCCAAATTTCGACGTTTTCTATGGAAATTGAGCCAAAAACGGGGATTTGTCGCCAAATCCGGTACTTGCCAGCCTCTCTGTTGACTGTCTTTGTCGTTTTCGTGCTCAGCCTGACAGGATACAACAAAATAGGGCCAAGGGATCCAAGAGGAGTCGGTGAAAGCCTCGAATTTGGCCACATTTGGCCCAAATTTCGACGTTTTCTATGGAAATTGAGCCAAAAACGGGGTTTTGTCGCCAAATCCGGTACTTGCCAGCCTCTCTGTTGATTGTCTTTGTCATTTTCGTGCTCAGCCTGATAGGTTACAACAGAATATGTCCAAAGGCTCCAAGAAATCTCGGTGAAAGGCTCCAATTTGACGAAATAATCACGGAATTGACATTACAAGCAAATTCTAAGAATTTCTGTGCATTTGTCGCAAAAATCGGTACTTACCACTGAATTACTTGATGCCCTTGGGCATTTTTTTGCTCAGCCTGACAGGATACAACAAAATATGGCCAAGGGATCCAATGGGAGTTGGTGAAAGCTTCGAATTTGGCCACATTTGGCCCAAATTTCGACGTTTTCTATGGAAATTGAGCCAAAAATGGGGTTTTGTCGCCAAATCCGGTACTTGCCAGCCTCTCTGTTGATTGTCTTTGTCATTTTCGTGCTCAGCCTGATAGGTTACAACAGAATATGTCCAAAGGCTCCAAGAAATCTCGGTGAAAGGCTCCAATTTGACGAAATAATCACAGAATTGACATTACAAGCAAATTCTAAGCATTTCTGTGCATTTGTCGCAAAAATCGGTACTTACCACTGAATTGCTTGATCCCCTTGGGCATTTTTTTGCTCAGCCTGACAGGATACAACAAAATATGGCCAAGGGATCCAATGGGAGTTGGTGAAAGCTTCGAATTTGCCCACATTTGGCCCAAATTTTGACGTTTTCTATGGAAATCGAGCCAAAAACGGGGTTTTGTCGCCAAATCCGGTACTTGCCAGCCTCTCTGTTGACTGTCTTTGTCGTTTTCGTGCTCAGCCTGACAGGATACAACAAAATAGGGCCAAGGGATCCAAGAGGAGTTGGTGAAAGCCTCGAATTTGGCCACATTTGGCCCAAATTTCGACGTTTTCTATGGAAATTGAGCAAAAAACGGGGTTTTGTCGCCAAATCCGGTACTTGCCAGCCTCTCTGTTAACTGTCTTTGTCATTTTCGTGCTCAGCCTGATAGGTTACAACAGAATATGTCCAAAGGCTCCAAGAAATCTCGGTGAAAGGCTCCAATTTGACGAAATAATCACAGAATTGACATTACAAGCAAATTCCAAGCATTTCTGTGCATTTGTCGCAAAAATCGGTACTTACCACTGAATTGCTTGATGCCCTTGGGCATTTTTTTGCTCAGCCTGACAGGATACAACAAAATATGGCCAAGGGATCCAATGGGAGTCGGTGAAAGCCTCGAATTTGGCCACATTAGGCCCAAATTTCGACCTTTTCTATGGAAATTGAACCAAAAACGGGGTTTTGTCGCCAAATCCGGTACTTGCCAGCCTCTCTGTTGATTGTCTTTGTCATTTTCGTGCTCAGCCTGATAGGTTACAACAGAATATGTCCAAAGGCTCCAAGAAATCTCGGTGAAAGGCTCCAATTTGACGAAATAATCACGGAATTGACATTACAAGCAAATTCTAAGCATTTCTGTGCATTTGTCGCAAAAATCGGTACTTACCACTGAATTACTTGATGCCCTTGCGCATTTTTTTGCTCAGCCTGACAGGATACAACAAAATATGGCCAAGGGATCCAATGGGAGTTGGTGAAAGCTTCGAATTTGGCCACATTTGGCCCAAATTTCGACGTTTTCTATGGAAATTGAGCCAAAAACGGGGTTTTGTCGCCAAATCCGGTACTTGCCAGCCTCTCTGTTGACTGTCTTTGTCGTTTTCGTGCTCAGCCTGACAGGATACAACAAAATAGGGCCAAGGGATCCAAGAGGAGTCGGTGAAAGCCTCGAATTTGGCCACATTTGGCCCAAATTTCGACGTTTTCTATGGAAATTGAGCCAAAAATGGGGTTTTGTCGCCAAATCCGGTACTTGCCAGCCTCTCTGTTGATTGTCTTTGTCATTTTCGTGCTCAGCCTGATAGGTTACAACAGAATATGTCCAAAGGCTCCAAGAAATCTCGGTGAAAGGCTCCAATTTGACGAAATAATCACGGAACTGACATTACAAGCAAATTCTAAGCATTTCTGTGCATTTGTCGCAAAAATCGGTACTTACCACTGAATTGCTTGATGCCCTTGGGCATTTTTTTGCTCAGCCTGACAGGATACATCAAAATATGGCCAAGGGATTCAATGGGAGTCGGTTAAAGCTTCGAATTTGCCCACATTTGGCCCAAATTTTGACGTTTTCTTTGGAAATTGAGCCAAAAACGGGGTTTTGTCGCCAAATCCGGTACTTGCCAGCCTCTCTGTTGATTGTCTTTGTCATTTTCGTGCTCAGCCTGATAGGTTACAACAGAATATGTCCAAAGGCTCCAAGAAATCTCGGTGAAAGGCTCCAATTTGACGAAATAATCACAGAATTGACATTACAAGCAAATTCTAAGCATTTCTGTGCATTTGTCGCAAAAATCGGTACTTACCACTAAATTGCTTGATCCCCTTGGGCATTTTTTTGCTCAGCCTGACAGGATACAACAAAATATGGCCAAGGGATCCAATGGGAGTCGGTGAAAGCTTCGAATTTGGCCACATTTGGCCCAAATTTTGACGTTTTCTTTGGAAATTGAGCCAAAAACGGGGTTTTGTCGCCAAATCCGGTACTTGCCAGCCTCTCTGTTGACTGTCTTTGTCGTTTTCGTGCTCAGCCTGACAGGATACAACAAAATAGGACCAAGGGATCCAAGAGGAGTCGGTGAAAGCCTCGAATTTGGCCACATTTGGCCCAAATTTCGACGTTTTCTATGGAAATTGAGCCAAAAACGGGGTTTTGTCGCCAAATCCGGTACTTGCCAGCCTCTCTGTTGATTGTCTTTGTCATTTTCGTGCTCAGCCTGATAGGTTACAACAGAATATGTCCAAAGGCTCCAAGAAATCTCGGTGAAAGGCTCCAATTTGACGAAATAATCACAGAATTGACATTACAAGCAAATTCTAAGCATTTCTGTGCATTTGTCGCAAAAATCGGTACTTACCACTAAATTGCTTGATCCCCTTGGGCATTTTTTTGCTCAGCCTGACAGGATACAACAAAATATGGCCAAGGGATCCAATGGGAGTCGGTGAAAGCTTCGAATTTGCCCACATTTGGCCCAAATTTTGACGTTTTCTTTGGAAATTGAGCCAAAAACGGGGTTTTGTCGCCAAATCCGGTACTTGCCAGCCTCTCTGTTGACTGTCTTTGTCGTTTTCGTGCTCAGCCTGACAGGATACAACAAAATAGGGCCAAGGGATCCAAGAGGAGTTGGTGAAAGCCTCGAATTTGGCCACATTTGGCCCAAATTTCGACGTTTTCTATGGAAATTGAGCAAAAAACGGGGTTTTGTCGCCAAATCCGGTACTTGCCAGCCTCTCTGTTGACTGTCTTTGTCATTTTCGTGCTCAGCCTGATAGGTTACAACAGAATATGTCCAAAGGCTCCAAGAAATCTCGGTGAAAGGCTCCAATTTGACGAAATAATCACAGAATTGACATTACAAGCAAATTCTAAGCATTTCTGTGCATTTGTCGCAAAAATCGGTACTTACCACTGAATTGCTTGATGCCCTTGGGCATTTTTTTGCTCAGCCTGACAGGATACAACAAAATATGGCCAAGGGATCCAATGGGAGTCGGTGAAAGCCTCGAATTTGGCCACATTAGGCCCAAATATCGACGTTTTCTATGGAAATTGAACCAAAAACGGGGTTTTGTCGCCAAATCCGGTACTTGCCAGCCTCTCTGTTGATTGTCTTTGTCATTTTCGTGCTCAGCCTGATAGGTTACAACAGAATATGTCCAAAGGCTCCAAGAAATCTCGGTGAAAGGCTCCAATTTGACGAAATAATCACGGAATTGACATTACAAGCAAATTCTAAGAATTTCTGTGCATTTGTCGCAAAAATCGGTACTTACCACTGAATTACTTGATGCCCTTGCGCATTTTTTTGCTCAGCCTGACAGGATACAACAAAATATGGCCAAGGGATCCAATGGGAGTCGGTGAAAGCTTCGAATTTGGCCACATTTGGCCCAAATTTCGACGTTTTCTATGGAAATTGAGCCAAAAACGGGGTTTTGTCGCCAAATCCGGTACTTGCCAGCCTCTCTGTTGACTGTCTTTGTCGTTTTCGTGCTCAGCCTGACAGGATACAACAAAATAGGGCCAAGGGATCCAATGGGAGTCGGTGAAAGCCTCGAATTTGGCCACATTTGGCCCAAATTTCGACCTTTTCTATGGAAATTGAGCCAAAAACGGGGTTTTGTCGCCAAATCCGGTACTTGCCAGCCTCTCTGTTGATTGTCTTTGTCATTTTCGTGCTCAGCCTGATAGGTTACAACAGAATATGTCCAAAGGCTCCAAGAAATCTTGGTGAAAGGCTCCAATTTGACGAAATAATCACGGAACTGACATTACAAGCAAATTCTAAGCATTTCTGTGCATTTGTCGCAAAAATCGGTACTTACCACTGAATTACTTGATGCCCTTGGGCAATTTTTTGCTCAGCCTGACAGGATACAACAAAATATGGCCAAGGGATCCAATGGGAGTTGGTGAAAGCTTCGAATTTGGCCACATTTGGCCCAAATTTCGACGTTTTCTATGGAAATTGAGCCAAAAATGGGGTTTTGTCGCCAAATCCGGTACTTGCCAGCCTCTCTGTTGATTGTCTTTGTCATTTTCGTGCTCAGCCTGATAGGTTACAACAGAATATGTCCAAAGGCTCCAAGAAATCTCGGTGAAAGGCTCCAATTTGACGAAATAATCACAGAATTGACATTACAAGCAAATTCTAAGCATTTCTGTGCATTTGTCGCAAAAATCGGTACTTACCACTGAATTGCTTGATCCCCTTGGGCATTTTTTTGCTCAGCCTGACAGGATACAACAAAATATGGCCAAGGGATCCAATGGGAGTCGGTGAAAGCTTCGAATTTGCCCACATTTGGCCCAAATTTTGACGTTTTCTTTGGAAATTGAGCCAAAAACGGGGTTTTGTCGCTAAATCCGGTACTTGCCAGCCTCTCTGTTGACTGTCTTTGTCGTTTTCGTGCTCAGCCTGACAGGATACAACAAAATAGGGCCAAGGGATCCAAGAGGAGTTGGTGAAAGCCTCGAATTTGGCCACATTTGGCCCAAATTTCGACGTTTTCTATGGAAATTGAGCCAAAAACGGGGTTTTGTCGCCAAATCCGGTACTTGCCAGCCTCTCTGTTGATTGTCTTTGTCATTTTCGTGCTCAGCCTGATAGGTTACAACAGAATATGTCCAAAGGCTCCAAGAAATCTCGGTGAAAGGCTCCAATTTGACGAAATAATCACGGAACTGACATTACAAGCAAATTCTAAGCATTTCTGTGCATTTGTCGCAAAAATCGGTACTTACCACTGAATTGCTTGATCCCCTTGCGCATTTTTTTGCTCAGCCTGACAGGATACAACAAAATATGGCCAAGGGATCCAATGGGAGTCGGTGAAAGCTTCGAATTTGGCCACATTTGGCCCAAATTTTGACGTTTTCTTTGGAAATTGAGCCAAAAACGGGGTTTTGTCGCCAAATCCGGTACTTGCCAGCCTCTCTGTTGACTGTCTTTGTCGTTTTCGTGCTCAGCCTCACAGGATACAACAAAATAGGGCCTAGGGATGCAAGAGGAAAAGGTGAAAGCCTCGATTTTGGCCACATTTGGCCCAAATTTCGACGTTTTCTATGGAAATTGTGCCAAAAACGGGGTTTTGTCGCCAAATCCGGTACTTGCCAGCCTCTCTGTTGACTGTCTTTGTCGTTTTCGTGCTCAGCCTGACTGGATACAACAAAATAGGGCCAAGGGATCCAAGAGGAGTCGGTGAAAGCCTCGAATTTGGCCACATTTGGTCCAAATTTCGACGTTTTCTATGGAAATTGAGCCAAAAACGGGGATTTGTCGCCAAATCCGGTACTTGCCAGCCTCTCTGTTGACTGTCTTTGTCGTTTTCGTGCTCAGCCTGACAGGATACAACAAAATAGGGCCAAGGGATCCAATGGGAGTCGGTGAAAGCCTCGAATTTGGCCACATTTGGCCCAAATTTCGACGTTTTCTATGGAAATTGAGCCAAAAACGGGGTTTTGTCGCCAAATCCGGTACTTGCCAGCCTCTCTGTTGATTGTCTTTGTCATTTTCGTGCTCAGCCTGATAGGTTACAACAGAATATGTCCAAAGGCTCCAAGAAATCTCGGTGAAAGGCTCCAATTTGACGAAATAATCACGGAATTGACATTACAAGCAAATTCTAAGAATTTCTGTGCATTTGTCGCATAAATCGGTACTTACCACTGAATTACTTGATGCCCTTGGGCATTTTTTTGCTCAGCCTGACAGGATACAACAAAATATGGCCAAGGGATCCAATGGGAGTTGGTGAAAGCTTCGAATTTGGCCACATTTGGCCCAAATTTCGACGTTTTCTATGGAAATTGAGCCAAAAATGGGGTTTTGTCGCCAAATCCGGTACTTGCCGGCCTCTCTGTTGATTGTCTTTGTCATTTTCGTGCTCAGCCTGATAGGTTACAACAGAATATGTCCAAAGGCTCCAAGAAATCTCGGTGAAAGGCTCCAATTTGACGAAATAATCACAGAATTGACATTACAAGCAAATTCTAAGCATTTCTGTGCATTTGTCGCAAAAATCGGTACTTACCACTGAATTGCTTGATCCCCTTGGGCATTTTTTTGCTCAGCCTGACAGGATACAACAAAATATGGCCAAGGGATCCAATGGGAGTTGGTGAAAGCTTCGAATTTGGCCACATTTGGCCCAAATTTCGACGTTTTCTATGGAAATTGAGCCAAAAACGGGGTTTTGTCGCCAAATCCGGTACTTGCCAGCCTCTCTGTTGACTGTCTTTGTCGTTTTCGTGCTCAGCCTGACAGGATACAACAAAATAGGGCCAAGGGATCCAAGAGGAGTCGGTGAAAGCCTCGAATTTGGCCACATTTGGCCCAAATTTCGACGTTTTCTATGGAAATTGAGCCAAAAATGGGGTTTTGTCGCCAAATCCGGTACTTGCCAGCCTCTCTGTTGATTGTCTTTGTCATTTTCGTGCTCAGTATGATAGGTTACAACAGAATATGTCCAAAGGCTCCAAGAAATCTCGGTGAAAGGCTCCAATTTGACGAAATAATCACGGAACTGACATTACAAGCAAATTCTAAGCATTTCTGTGCATTTGTCGCAAAAATCGGTACTTACCACTGAATTGCTTGATGCCCTTGGGCATTTTTTTGCTCAGCCTGACAGGATACATCAAAATATGGCCAAGGGATTCAATAAGAGTTGGTTAAAGCGTCGAATTTGCCCACATTTGGCCCAAATTTTGACGTTTTCTTTGGAAATTGAGCCAAAAACGGGGTTTTGTCGCCAAATCCGGTACTTGCCAGCCTCTCTGTTGATTGTCTTTGTCATTTTCGTGCTCAGCCTGATAGGTTACAACAGAATATGTCCAAAGGCTCCAAGAAATCTCGGTGAAAGGCTCCAATTTGACGAAATAATCACAGAATTGACATTACAAGCAAATTCTAAGCATTTCTGTGCATTTGTCGCAAAAATCGGTACTTACCACTGAATTGCTTGATCCCCTTGGGCATTTTTTTGCTCAGCCTGACAGGATACAACAAAATATGGCCAAGGGATCCAATGGGAGTCGGTGAAAGCTTCGAATTTGGCCACATTTGGCCCAAATTTTGACGTTTTCTTTGGAAATTGAGCCAAAAACGGGGTTTTGTCGCCAAATCCGGTACTTGCCAGCCTCTCTGTTGACTGTCTTTGTCGTTTTCGTGCTCAGCCTGACAGGATACAACAAAATAGGGCCAAGGGATCCAAGAGGAGTTGGTGAAAGCCTCGAATTTGGCCACATTTGGCCCAAATTTCGACGTTTTCTATGGAAATTGAGCAAAAAACGGGGTTTTGTCGCCAAATCCGGTACTTGCCAGCCTCTCTGTTGACTGTCTTTGTCATTTTCGTGCTCAGCCTGATAGGTTACAACAGAATATGTCCAAAGGCTCCAAGAAATCTTGGTGAAAGGCTCCAATTTGACGAAATAATCACAGAATTGACATTACAAGCAAATTCTAAGCATTTCTGTGCATTTGTCGCAAAAATCGGTACTTACCACTGAATTGCTTGATGCCCTTGGGCATTTTTTTGCTCAGCCTGACAGGATACAACAAAATATGGCCAAGGGATCCAATGGGAGTCGGTGAAAGCCTCGAATTTGGCCACATTAGGCCCAAATATCGACGTTTTCTATGGAAATTGAACCAAAAACGGGGTTTTGTCGCCAAATCCGGTACTTGCCAGCCTCTCTGTTGATTGTCTTTGTCATTTTCGTGCTCAGCCTGATAGGTTACAACAGAATATGTCCAAAGGCTCCAAGAAATCTCGGTGAAAGGCTCCAATTTGACGAAATAATCACGGAACTGACATTACAAGCAAATTCTAAGCATTTCTGTGCATTTGTCGCAAAAATCGGTACTTACCACTGAATTGCTTGATCCCCTTGGGCATTTTTTTGCTCAGCCTGACAGGATACAACAAAATATGGCCAAGGGATCCAATGGGAGTCGGTGAAAGCCTCGAATTTGGCCACATTTGGCCCAAATTTTGACGTTTTCTTTGGAAATTGAGCCAAAAACGGGGTTTTGTCGCCAAATCCGGTACTTGCCAGCCTCTCTGTTGACTGTCTTTGTCGTTTTCGTGCTCAGCCTCACAGGATACAACAAAATAGGGTCTAGGGATGCAAGAGGAAAAGGTGAAAGCCTCGATTTTGGCCACATTTGGCCCAAATTTCGACGTTTTCTATGGAAATTGTGCCAAAAACGGGGTTTTGTCGCCAAATCCGGTACTTGCCAGCCTCTCTGTTGACTGTCTTTGTCGTTTTCGTGCTCAGCTTGACAGGATACAACAAAATAGGGCCAAGGGATCCAAGAGGAGTCGGTGAAAGCCTCGAATTTGGCCACATTTGGTCCAAATTTCGACGTTTTCTATGGAAATTGAGCCAAAAACGGGGATTTGTCGCCAAATCCGGTACTTGCCAGCCTCTCTGTTGACTGTCTTTGTCGTTTTCGTGCTCAGCCTGACAGGATACAACGAAATAGGGCCAAGGGATCCAAGAGGAGTCGGTGAAAGCCTCGAATTTGGCCACATTTGGCCCAAATTTCGACGTTTTCTATGGAAATTGAGCCAAAAACGGGGTTTTGTCGCCAAATCCGGTACTTGCCAGCCTCTCTGTTGATTGTCTTTGTCATTTTCGTGCTCAGCTTGATAGGTTACAACAGAATATGTCCAAAGGCTCCAAGAAATCTCGGTGAAAGGCTCCAATTTGACGAAATAATCACGGAATTGACATTACAAGCAAATTCTAAGAATTTCTGTGCATTTGTCGCAAAAATCGGTACTTACCACTGAATTACTTGATGCCCTTGGGCATTTTTTTGCTCAGCCTGACAGGATACAACAAAATATGGCCAAGGGATCCAATGGGAGTTGGTGAAAGCTTCGAATTTGGCCACATTTGGCCCAAATTTCGACGTTTTCTATGGAAATTGAGCCAAAAATGGGGTTTTGTCGCCAAATCCGGTACTTGCCAGCCTCTCTGTTGATTGTCTTTGTCATTTTCGTGCTCAGCCTGATAGGTTACAACAGAATATGTCCAAAGGCTCCAAGAAATCTCGGTGAAAGGCTCCAATTTGACGAAATAATCACAGAATTGACATTACAAGCAAATTCTAAGCATTTCTGTGCATTTGTCGCAAAAATCGGTACTTACCACTGAATTGCTTGATCCCCTTGGGCATTTTTTTGCTCAGCCTGACAGGATACAACAAAATATGGCCAAGGGATCCAATGGGAGTTGGTGAAAGCTTCGAATTTGCCCACATTTGGCCCAAATTTTGACGTTTTCTATGGAAATCGAGCCAAAAACGGGGTTTTGTCGCCAAATCCGGTACTTGCCAGCCTCTCTGTTGACTGTCTTTGTCGTTTTCGTGCTCAGCCTGACAGGATACAACAAAATAGGGCCAAGGGATCCAAGAGGAGTTGGTGAAAGCCTCGAATTTGGCCACATTTGGCCCAAATTTCGACGTTTTCTATGGAAATTGAGCAAAAAACGGGGTTTTGTCGCCAAATCCGGTACTTGCCAGCCTCTCTGTTAACTGTCTTTGTCATTTTCGTGCTCAGCCTGATAGGTTACAACAGAATATGTCCAAAGGCTCCAAGAAATCTCGGTGAAAGGCTCCAATTTGACGAAATAATCACAGAATTGACATTACAAGCAAATTCTAAGCATTTCTGTGCATTTGTCGCAAAAATCGGTACTTACCACTGAATTGCTTGATGCCCTTGGGCATTTTTTTGCTCAGCCTGACAGGATACAACAAAATATGGCCAAGGGATCCAATGGGAGTCGGTGAAAGCCTCGAATTTGGCCACATTAGGCCCAAATTTCGACCTTTTCTATGGAAATTGAACCAAAAACGGGGTTTTGTCGCCAAATCCGGTACTTGCCAGCCTCTCTGTTGATTGTCTTTGTCATTTTCGTGCTCAGCCTGATAGGTTACAACAGAATATGTCCAAAGGCTCCAAGAAATCTCGGTGAAAGGCTCCAATTTGACGAAATAATCACGGAATTGACATTACAAGCAAATTCTAAGCATTTCTGTGCATTTGTCGCAAAAATCGGTACTTACCACTGAATTACTTGATGCCCTTGCGCATTTTTTTGCTCAGCCTGACAGGATACAACAAAATATGGCCAAGGGATCCAATGGGAGTTGGTGAAAGCTTCGAATTTGGCCACATTTGGCCCAAATTTCGACGTTTTCTATGGAAATTGAGCCAAAAACGGGGTTTTGTCGCCAAATCCGGTACTTGCCAGCCTCTCTGTTGACTGTCTTTGTCGTTTTCGTGCTCAGCCTGACAGGATACAACAAAATAGGGCCAAGGGATCCAAGAGGAGTCGGTGAAAGCCTCGAATTTGGCCACATTTGGCCCAAATTTCGACGTTTTCTATGGAAATTGAGCCAAAAATGGGGTTTTGTCGCCAAATCCGGTACTTGCCAGCCTCTCTGTTGATTGTCTTTGTCATTTTCGTGCTCAGCCTGATAGGTTACAACAGAATATGTCCAAAGGCTCCAAGAAATCTCGGTGAAAGGCTCCAATTTGACGAAATAATCACGGAACTGACATTACAAGCAAATTCTCAGCATTTCTGTGCATTTGTCGCAAAAATCGGTACTTACCACTGAATTGCTTGATGCCCTTGGGCATTTTTTTGCTCAGCCTGACAGGATACATCAAAATATGGCCAAGGGATTCAATGGGAGTCGGTTAAAGCTTCGAATTTGCCCACATTTGGCCCAAATTTTGACGTTTTCTTTGGAAATTGAGCCAAAAATGGGGTTTTGTCGCCAAATCCGGTACTTGCCAGCCTCTCTGTTGATTGTCTTTGTCATTTTCGTGCTCAGCCTGATAGGTTACAACAGAATATGTCCAAAGGCTCCAAGAAATCTCGGTGAAAGGCTCCAATTTGACGAAATAATCACAGAATTGACATTACAAGCAAATTCTAAGCATTTCTGTGCATTTGTCGCAAAAATCGGTACTTACCACTAAATTGCTTGATCCCCTTGGGCATTTTTTTGCTCAGCCTGACAGGATACAACAAAATATGGCCAAGGGATCCAATGGGAGTCGGTGAAAGCTTCGAATTTGGCCACATTTGGCCCAAATTTTGACGTTTTCTTTGGAAATTGAGCCAAAAACGGGGTTTTGTCGCCAAATCCGGTACTTGCCAGCCTCTCTGTTGACTGTCTTTGTCGTTTTCGTGCTCAGCCTGACAGGATACAACAAAATAGGACCAAGGGATCCAAGAGGAGTCGGTGAAAGCCTCGAATTTGGCCACATTTGGCCCAAATTTCGACGTTTTCTATGGAAATTGAGCCAAAAACGGGGTTTTGTCGCCAAATCCGGTACTTGCCAGCCTCTCTGTTGATTGTCTTTGTCATTTTCGTGCTCAGCCTGATAGGTTACAACAGAATATGTCCAAAGGCTCCAAGAAATCTCGGTGAAAGGCTCCAATTTGACGAAATAATCACAGAATTGACATTACAAGCAAATTCTAAGCATTTCTGTGCATTTGTCGCAAAAATCGGTACTTACCACTAAATTGCTTGATCCCCTTGGGCATTTTTTTGCTCAGCCTGACAGGATACAACAAAATATGGCCAAGGGATCCAATGGGAGTCGGTGAAAGCTTCGAATTTGCCCACATTTGGCCCAAATTTTGACGTTTTCTTTGGAAATTGAGCCAAAAACGGGGTTTTGTCGCCAAATCCGGTACTTGCCAGCCTCTCTGTTGACTGTCTTTGTCGTTTTCGTGCTCAGCCTGACAGGATACAACAAAATAGGGCCAAGGGATCCAAGAGGAGTTGGTGAAAGCCTCGAATTTGGCCACATTTGGCCCAAATTTCGACGTTTTCTATGGAAATTGAGCAAAAAACGGGGTTTTGTCGCCAAATCCGGTACTTGCCAGCCTCTCTGTTGACTGTCTTTGTCATTTTCGTGCTCAGCCTGATAGGTTACAACAGAATATGTCCAAAGGCTCCAAGAAATCTCGGTGAAAGGCTCCAATTTGACGAAATAATCACAGAATTGACATTACAAGCAAATTCTAAGCATTTCTGTGCATTTGTCGCAAAAATCGGTACTTACCACTGAATTGCTTGATGCCCTTGGGCATTTTTTTGCTCAGCCTGACAGGATACAACAAAATATGGCCAAGGGATCCAATGGGAGTCGGTGAAAGCCTCGAATTTGGCCACATTAGGCCCAAATTTCGACCTTTTCTATGGAAATTGAACCAAAAACGGGGTTTTGTCGCCAAATCCGGTACTTGCCAGCCTCTCTGTTGATTGTCTTTGTCATTTTCGTGCTCAGCCTGATAGGTTACAACAGAATATGTCCAAAGGCTCCAAGAAATCTCGGTGAAAGGCTCCAATTTGACGAAATAATCACGGAATTGACATTACAAGCAAATTCTAAGAATTTCTGTGCATTTGTCGCAAAAATCGGTACTTACCACTGAATTACTTGATGCCCTTGCGCATTTTTTTGCTCAGCCTGACAGGATACAACAAAATATGGCCAAGGGATCCAATGGGAGTCGGTGAAAGCTTCGAATTTGGCCACATTTGGCCCAAATTTCGACGTTTTCTATGGAAATTGAGCCAAAAACGGGGTTTTGTCGCCAAATCCGGTACTTGCCAGCCTCTCTGTTCACTGTCTTTGTCGTTTTCGTGCTCAGCCTGACAGGATACAACAAAATAGGGCCAAGGGATCCAATGGGAGTCGGTGAAAGCCTCGAATTTGGCCACATTTGGCCCAAATTTCGACGTTTTCTATGGAAATTGAGCCAAAAACGGGGTTTTGTCGCCAAATCCGGTACTTGCCAGCCTCTCTGTTGATTGTCTTTGTCATTTTCGTGCTCAGCCTGATAGGTTACAACAGAATATGTCCAAAGGCTCCAAGAAATCTCGGTGAAAGGCTCCAATTTGACGAAATAATCACGGAACTGACATTACAAGCAAATTCTAAGCATTTCTGTGCATTTGTCGCAAAAATCGGTACTTACCACTGAATTGCTTGATCCCCTTGGGCATTTTTTTGCTCAGCCTGACAGGATACAACAAAATATGGCCAAGGGATCCAATGGGAGTCGGTGAAAGCTTCGAATTTGGCCACATTTGGCCCAAATTTTGACGTTTTCTTTGGAAATTGAGCCAAAAACGGGGTTTTGTCGCCAAATCCGGTACTTGCCAGCCTCTCTGTTGACTGTCTTTGTCGTTTTCGTGCTCAGCCTCACAGGATACAACAAAATAGGGCCTAGGGATGCAAGAGGAAAAGGTGAAAGCCTCGATTTTGGCCACATTTGGCCCAAATTTCGACGTTTTCTATGGAAATTGTGCCAAAAACGGGGTTTTGTCGCCAAATCCGGTACTTGCCAGCCTCTCTGTTGACTGTCTTTGTCGTTTTCGTGCTCAGCCTGACAGGATACAACAAAATAGGGCCAAGGGATCCAAGAGGAGTCGGTGAAAGCCTCGAATTTGGCCACATTTGGTCCAAATTTCGACGTTTTCTATGGAAATTGAGCCAAAAACGGGGATTTGTCGCCAAATCCGGTACTTGCCAGCCTCTCTGTTGACTGTCTTTGTCGTTTTCGTGCTCAGCCTGACAGGATACAACAAAATAGGGCCAAGGGATCCAAGAGGAGTCGGTGAAAGCCTCGAATTTGGCCACATTTGGCCCAAATTTCGACGTTTTCTATGGAAATTGAGCCAAAAACGGGGTTTTGTCGCCAAATCCGGTACTTGCCAGCCTCTCTGTTGATTGTCTTTGTCATTTTCGTGCTCAGCCTGATAGGTTACAACAGAATATGTCCAAAGGCTCCAAGAAATCTCGGTGAAAGGCTCCAATTTGACGAAATAATCACAGAATTGACATTACAAGCAAATTCTAAGCATTTCTGTGCATTTGTCGCAAAAATCGGTACTTACCACTGAATTGCTTGATGCCCTTGGGCATTTTTTTGCTCAGCCTGACAGGATACAACAAAATATGGCCAAGGGATCCAATGGGAGTCGGTGAAAGCTTCGAATTTGCCCACATTTGGCCCAAATTTTGACGTTTTCTTTGGAAATTGAGCCAAAAACGGGGTTTTGTCGCCAAATCCGGTACTTGCCAGCCTCTCTGTTGACTGTCTTTGTCGTTTTCGTGCTCAGCCTGACAGGATACAACAAAATAGGGCCAAGGGATCCAAGAGGAGTTGGTGAAAGCGTCGAATTTGGCCACATTTGGCCCAAATTTCGACGTTTTCTATGGAAATTGAGCAAAAAACGGGGTTTTGTTGCCAAATCCGGTACTTGCCAGCCTCTCTGTTGACTGTCTTTGTCATTTTCGTGCTCAGCCTGATAGGTTACAACAGAATATGTCCAAAGGCTCCAAGAAATCTCGGTGAAAGGCTCCAATTTGACGAAATAATCACAGAATTGACATTACAAGCAAATTCTAAGCATTTCTGTGCATTTGTCGCAAAAATCGGTACTTACCACTGAATTGCTTGATGCCCTTGGGCATTTTTTTGCTCAGCCTGACAGGATACAACAAAATATGGCCAAGGGATCCAATGGGAGTCGGTGAAAGCCTCGAATTTGGCCACATTAGGCCCAAATTTCGACCTTTTCTATGGAAATTGAACCAAAAACGGGGTTTTGTCGCCAAATCCGGTACTTGCCAGCCTCTCTGTTGATTGTCTTTGTCATTTTCGTGCTCAGCCTGATAGGTTACAACAGAATATGTCCAAAGGCTCCAAGAAATCTCGGTGAAAGGCTCCAATTTGACGAAATAATCACAGAATTGACATTACAAGCAAATTCTAAGCATTTCTGTGCATTTGTCGCAAAAATCGGTACTTACCACTGAATTACTTGATGCCCTTGCGCATTTTTTTGCTCAGCCTGACAGGATACAACAAAATATGGCCAAGGGATCCAATGGGAGTCGGTGAAAGCTTCGAATTTGGCCACATTTGGCCCAAATTTCGACGTTTTCTATGGAAATTGAGCCAAAAACGGGGTTTTGTCGCCAAATCCGGTACTTGCCAGCCTCTCTGTTGACTGTCTTTGTCGTTTTCGTGCTCAGCCTGACAGGATACAACAAAATAGGGCCAAGGGATCCAATGGGAGTCGGTGAAAGCCTCGAATTTGGCCACATTTGGCCCAAATTTCGACGTTTTCTATGGAAATTGAGCCAAAAACGGGGTTTTGTCGCCAAATCCGGTACTTGCCAGCCTCTCTGTTGATTGTCTTTGTCATTTTCGTGCTCAGCCTGATAGGTTACAACAGAATATGTCCAAAGGCTCCAAGAAATCTCGGTGAAAGGCTCCAATTTGACGAAATAATCACGGAACTGACATTACAAGCAAATTCTAAGCATTTCTGTGCATTTGTCGCAAAAATCGGTACTTACCACTGAATTGCTTGATCCCCTTGGGCATTTTTTTGCTCAGCCTGACAGGATACAACAAAATATGGCCAAGGGATCCAATGGGAGTCGGTGAAAGCTTCGAATTTGGCCACATTTGGCCCAAATTTTGACGTTTTCTTTGGAAATTGAGCCAAAAACGGGGTTTTGTCGCCAAATCCGGTACTTGCCAGCCTCTCTGTTGACTGTCTTTGTCGTTTTCGTGCTCAGCCTCACAGGATACAACAAAATAGGGCCTAGGGATGCAAGAGGAAAAGGTGAAAGCCTCGATTTTGGCCACATTTGGCCCAAATTTCGACGTTTTCTATGGAAATTGTGCCAAAAACGGGGTTTTGTCGCCAAATCCGGTACTTGCCAGCCTCTCTGTTGACTGTCTTTGTCGTTTTCGTGCTCAGCCTGACTGGATACAACAAAATAGGGCCAAGGGATCCAAGAGGAGTCGGTGAAAGCCTCGAATTTGGCCACATTTGGTCCAAATTTCGACGTTTTCTATGGAAATTGAGCCAAAAACGGGGATTTGTCGCCAAATCCGGTACTTGCCAGCCTCTCTGTTGACTGTCTTTGTCGTTTTCGTGCTCAGCCTGACAGGATACAACAAAATAGGGCCAAGGGATCCAATGGGAGTCGGTGAAAGCCTCGAATTTGGCCACATTTGGCCCAAATTTCGACGTT
Organism: Hydra viridissima; assembly: GCF_058129835.1. NCBI lineage: Eukaryota > Metazoa > Cnidaria > Hydrozoa > Anthoathecata > Hydridae > Hydra > Hydra viridissima. The sequence continues at coordinate 160,580 of NW_028324327.1, forward strand.
TTCTATGGAAATTGAGCCAAAAACGGGGTTTTGTCGCCAAATCCGGTACTTGCCAGCCTCTCTGTTGATTGTCTTTGTCATTTTCGTGCTCAGCCTGATAGGTTACAACAGAATATGTCCAAAGGCTCCAAGAAATCTCGGTGAAAGGCTCCAATTTGACGAAATAATCACGGAATTGACATTACAAGCAAATTCTAAGAATTTCTGTGCATTTGTCGCATAAATCGGTACTTACCACTGAATTACTTGATGCCCTTGGGCATTTTTTTGCTCAGCCTGACAGGATACAACAAAATATGGCCAAGGGATCCAATGGGAGTTGGTGAAAGCTTCGAATTTGGCCACATTTGGCCCAAATTTCGACGTTTTCTATGGAAATTGAGCCAAAAATGGGGTTTTGTCGCCAAATCCGGTACTTGCCGGCCTCTCTGTTGATTGTCTTTGTCATTTTCGTGCTCAGCCTGATAGGTTACAACAGAATATGTCCAAAGGCTCCAAGAAATCTCGGTGAAAGGCTCCAATTTGACGAAATAATCACAGAATTGACATTACAAGCAAATTCTAAGCATTTCTGTGCATTTGTCGCAAAAATCGGTACTTACCACTGAATTGCTTGATCCCCTTGGGCATTTTTTTGCTCAGCCTGACAGGATACAACAAAATATGGCCAAGGGATCCAATGGGAGTTGGTGAAAGCTTCGAATTTGGCCACATTTGGCCCAAATTTCGACGTTTTCTATGGAAATTGAGCCAAAAACGGGGTTTTGTCGCCAAATCCGGTACTTGCCAGCCTCTCTGTTGACTGTCTTTGTCGTTTTCGTGCTCAGCCTGACAGGATACAACAAAATAGGGCCAAGGGATCCAAGAGGAGTCGGTGAAAGCCTCGAATTTGGCCACATTTGGCCCAAATTTCGACGTTTTCTATGGAAATTGAGCCAAATAGGGTTTTGTCGCCAAATCCGGTACTTGCCAGCCTCTCTGTTGATTGTCTTTGTCATTTTCGTGCTCAGTATGATAGGTTACAACAGAATATGTCCAAAGGCTCCAAGAAATCTCGGTGAAAGGCTCCAATTTGACGAAATAATCACGGAACTGACATTACAAGCAAATTCTAAGCATTTCTGTGCATTTGTCGCAAAAATCGGTACTTACCACTGAATTGCTTGATGCCCTTGGGCATTTTTTTGCTCAGCCTGACAGGATACATCAAAATATGGCCAAGGGATTCAATAAGAGTTGGTTAAAGCGTCGAATTTGCCCACATTTGGCTCAAATTTTGACGTTTTCTTTGGAAATTGAGCCAAAAACGGGGTTTTGTCGCCAAATCCGGTACTTGCCAGCCTCTCTGTTGATTGTCTTTGTCATTTTCGTGCTCAGCCTGATAGGTTACAACAGAATATGTCCAAAGGCTCCAAGAAATCTCGGTGAAAGGCTCCAATTTGACGAAATAATCACAGAATTGACATTACAAGCAAATTCTAAGCATTTCTGTGCATTTGTCGCAAAAATCGGTACTTACCACTAAATTGCTTGATCCCCTTGGGCATTTTTTTGCTCAGCCTGACAGGATACAACAAAATATGGCCAAGGGATCCAATGGGAGTCGGTGAAAGCTTCGAATTTGGCCACATTTGGCCCAAATTTTGACGTTTTCTTTGGAAATTGAGCCAAAAACGGGGTTTTGTCGCCAAATCCGGTACTTGCCAGCCTCTCTGTTGACTGTCTTTGTCGTTTTCGTGCTCAGCCTGACAGGATACAACAAAATAGGGCCAAGGGATCCAAGAGGAGTTGGTGAAAGCCTCGAATTTGGCCACATTTGGCCCAAATTTCGACGTTTTCTATGGAAATTGAGCAAAAAACGGGGTTTTGTCGCCAAATCCGGTACTTGCCAGCCTCTCTGTTGACTGTCTTTGTCATTTTCGTGCTCAGCCTGATAGGTTACAACAGAATATGTCCAAAGGCTCCAAGAAATCTTGGTGAAAGGCTCCAATTTGACGAAATAATCACAGAATTGACATTACAAGCAAATTCTAAGCATTTCTGTGCATTTGTCGCAAAAATCGGTACTTACCACTGAATTGCTTGATGCCCTTGGGCATTTTTTTGCTCAGCCTGACAGGATACAACAAAATATGGCCAAGGGATCCAATGGGAGTCGGTGAAAGCCTCGAATTTGGCCACATTAGGCCCAAATATCGACGTTTTCTATGGAAATTGAACCAAAAACGGGGTTTTGTCGCCAAATCCGGTACTTGCCAGCCTCTCTGTTGATTGTCTTTGTCATTTTCGTGCTCAGCCTGATAGGTTACAACAGAATATGTCCAAAGGCTCCAAGAAATCTCGGTGAAAGGCTCCAATTTGACGAAATAATCACGGAACTGACATTACAAGCAAATTCTAAGCATTTCTGTGCATTTGTCGCAAAAATCGGTACTTACCACTGAATTGCTTGATCCCCTTGGGCATTTTTTTGCTCAGCCTGACAGGATACAACAAAATATGGCCAAGGGATCCAATGGGAGTCGGTGAAAGCTTCGAATTTGGCCACATTTGGCCCAAATTTTGACGTTTTCTTTGGAAATTGAGCCAAAAACGGGGTTTTGTCGCCAAATCCGGTACTTGCCAGCCTCTCTGTTGACTGTCTTTGTCGTTTTCGTGCTCAGCCTCACAGGATACAACAAAATAGGGCCTAGGGATGCAAGAGGAAAAGGTGAAAGCCTCGATTTTGGCCACATTTGGCCCAAATTTCGACGTTTTCTATGGAAATTGTGCCAAAAACGGGGTTTTGTCGCCAAATCCGGTACTTGCCAGCCTCTCTGTTGACTGTCTTTGTCGTTTTCGTGCTCAGCTTGACAGGATACAACAAAATAGGGCCAAGGGATCCAAGAGGAGTCGGTGAAAGCCTCGAATTTGGCCACATTTGGTCCAAATTTCGACGTTTTCTATGGAAATTGAGCCAAAAACGGGGATTTGTCGCCAAATCCGGTACTTGCCAGCCTCTCTGTTGACTGTCTTTGTCGTTTTCGTGCTCAGCCTGACAGGATACAACAAAATAGGGCCAAGGGATCCAAGAGGAGTCGGTGAAAGCCTCGAATTTGGCCACATTTGGCCCAAATTTCGACGTTTTCTATGGAAATTGAGCCAAAAACGGGGTTTTGTCGCCAAATCCGGTACTTGCCAGCCTCTCTGTTGATTGTCTTTGTCATTTTCGTGCTCAGCCTGATAGGTTACAACAGAATATGTCCAAAGGCTCCAAGAAATCTCGGTGAAAGGCTCCAATTTGACGAAATAATCACGGAATTGACATTACAAGCAAATTCTAAGAATTTCTGTGCATTTGTCGCAAAAATCGGTACTTACCACTGAATTACTTGATGCCCTTGGGCATTTTTTTGCTCAGCCTGACAGGATACAACAAAATATGGCCAAGGGATCCAATGGGAGTTGGTGAAAGCTTCGAATTTGGCCACATTTGGCCCAAATTTCGACGTTTTCTATGGAAATTGAGCCAAAAATGGGGTTTTGTCGCCAAATCCGGTACTTGCCAGCCTCTCTGTTGATTGTCTTTGTCATTTTCGTGCTCAGCCTGATAGGTTACAACAGAATATGTCCAAAGGCTCCAAGAAATCTCGGTGAAAGGCTCCAATTTGACGAAATAATCACAGAATTGACATTACAAGCAAATTCTAAGCATTTCTGTGCATTTGTCGCAAAAATCGGTACTTACCACTGAATTGCTTGATCCCCTTGGGCATTTTTTTGCTCAGCCTGACAGGATACAACAAAATATGGCCAAGGGATCCAATGGGAGTTGGTGAAAGCTTCGAATTTGCCCACATTTGGCCCAAATTTTGACGTTTTCTATGGAAATCGAGCCAAAAACGGGGTTTTGTCGCCAAATCCGGTACTTGCCAGCCTCTCTGTTGACTGTCTTTGTCGTTTTCGTGCTCAGCCTGACAGGATACAACAAAATAGGGCCAAGGGATCCAAGAGGAGTTGGTGAAAGCCTCGAATTTGGCCACATTTGGCCCAAATTTCGACGTTTTCTATGGAAATTGAGCAAAAAACGGGGTTTTGTCGCCAAATCCGGTACTTGCCAGCCTCTCTGTTAACTGTCTTTGTCATTTTCGTGCTCAGCCTGATAGGTTACAACAGAATATGTCCAAAGGCTCCAAGAAATCTCGGTGAAAGGCTCCAATTTGACGAAATAATCACAGAATTGACATTACAAGCAAATTCCAAGCATTTCTGTGCATTTGTCGCAAAAATCGGTACTTACCACTGAATTGCTTGATGCCCTTGGGCATTTTTTTGCTCAGCCTGACAGGATACAACAAAATATGGCCAAGGGATCCAATGGGAGTCGGTGAAAGCCTCGAATTTGGCCACATTAGGCCCAAATTTCGACCTTTTCTATGGAAATTGAACCAAAAACGGGGTTTTGTCGCCAAATCCGGTACTTGCCAGCCTCTCTGTTGATTGTCTTTGTCATTTTCGTGCTCAGCCTGATAGGTTACAACAGAATATGTCCAAAGGCTCCAAGAAATCTCGGTGAAAGGCTCCAATTTGACGAAATAATCACGGAATTGACATTACAAGCAAATTCTAAGCATTTCTGTGCATTTGTCGCAAAAATCGGTACTTACCACTGAATTACTTGATGCCCTTGCGCATTTTTTTGCTCAGCCTGACAGGATACAACAAAATATGGCCAAGGGATCCAATGGGAGTTGGTGAAAGCTTCGAATTTGGCCACATTTGGCCCAAATTTCGACGTTTTCTATGGAAATTGAGCCAAAAACGGGGTTTTGTCGCCAAATCCGGTACTTGCCAGCCTCTCTGTTGACTGTCTTTGTCGTTTTCGTGCTCAGCCTGACAGGATACAACAAAATAGGGCCAAGGGATCCAAGAGGAGTCGGTGAAAGCCTCGAATTTGGCCACATTTGGCCCAAATTTCGACGTTTTCTATGGAAATTGAGCCAAAAATGGGGTTTTGTCGCCAAATCCGGTACTTGCCAGCCTCTCTGTTGATTGTCTTTGTCATTTTCGTGCTCAGCCTGATAGGTTACAACAGAATATGTCCAAAGGCTCCAAGAAATCTCGGTGAAAGGCTCCAATTTGACGAAATAATCACGGAACTGACATTACAAGCAAATTCTAAGCATTTCTGTGCATTTGTCGCAAAAATCGGTACTTACCACTGAATTGCTTGATGCCCTTGGGCATTTTTTTGCTCAGCCTGACAGGATACATCAAAATATGGCCAAGGGATTCAATGGGAGTCGGTTAAAGCTTCGAATTTGCCCACATTTGGCCCAAATTTTGACGTTTTCTTTGGAAATTGAGCCAAAAACGGGGTTTTGTCGCCAAATCCGGTACTTGCCAGCCTCTCTGTTGATTGTCTTTGTCATTTTCGTGCTCAGCCTGATAGGTTACAACAGAATATGTCCAAAGGCTCCAAGAAATCTCGGTGAAAGGCTCCAATTTGACGAAATAATCACAGAATTGACATTACAAGCAAATTCTAAGCATTTCTGTGCATTTGTCGCAAAAATCGGTACTTACCACTAAATTGCTTGATCCCCTTGGGCATTTTTTTGCTCAGCCTGACAGGATACAACAAAATATGGCCAAGGGATCCAATGGGAGTCGGTGAAAGCTTCGAATTTGGCCACATTTGGCCCAAATTTTGACGTTTTCTTTGGAAATTGAGCCAAAAACGGGGTTTTGTCGCCAAATCCGGTACTTGCCAGCCTCTCTGTTGACTGTCTTTGTCGTTTTCGTGCTCAGCCTGACAGGATACAACAAAATAGGACCAAAGGATCCAAGAGGAGTCGGTGAAAGCCTCGAATTTGGCCACATTTGGCCCAAATTTCGACGTTTTCTATGGAAATTGAGCCAAAAATGGGGTTTTGTCGCCAAATCCGGTACTTGCCAGCCTCTCTGTTGATTGTCTTTGTCATTTTCGTGCTCAGCCTGATAGGTTACAACAGAATATGTCCAAAGGCTCCAAGAAATCTCGGTGAAAGGCTCCAATTTGACGAAATAATCACAGAATTGACATTACAAGCAAATTCTAAGCATTTCTGTGCATTTGTCGCAAAAATCGGTACTTACCACTAAATTGCTTGATCCCCTTGGGCATTTTTTTGCTCAGCCTGACAGGATACAACAAAATATGGCCAAGGGATCCAATGGGAGTCGGTGAAAGCTTCGAATTTGCCCACATTTGGCCCAAATTTTGACGTTTTCTTTGGAAATTGAGCCAAAAACGGGGTTTTGTCGCCAAATCCGGTACTTGCCAGCCTCTCTGTTGACTGTCTTTGTCGTTTTCGTGCTCAGCCTGACAGGATACAACAAAATAGGGCCAAGGGATCCAAGAGGAGTTGGTGAAAGCCTCGAATTTGGCCACATTTGGCCCAAATTTCGACGTTTTCTATGGAAATTGAGCAAAAAACGGGGTTTTGTCGCCAAATCCGGTACTTGCCAGCCTCTCTGTTGACTGTCTTTGTCATTTTCGTGCTCAGCCTGATAGGTTACAACAGAATATGTCCAAAGGCTCCAAGAAATCTCGGTGAAAGGCTCCAATTTGACGAAATAATCACAGAATTGACATTACAAGCAAATTCTAAGCATTTCTGTGCATTTGTCGCAAAAATCGGTACTTACCACTGAATTGCTTGATGCCCTTGGGCATTTTTTTGCTCAGCCTGACAGGATACAACAAAATATGGCCAAGGGATCCAATGGGAGTCGGTGAAAGCCTCGAATTTGGCCACATTAGGCCCAAATATCGACGTTTTCTATGGAAATTGAACCAAAAACGGGGTTTTGTCGCCAAATCCGGTACTTGCCAGCCTCTCTGTTGATTGTCTTTGTCATTTTCGTGCTCAGCCTGATAGGTTACAACAGAATATGTCCAAAGGCTCCAAGAAATCTCGGTGAAAGGCTCCAATTTGACGAAATAATCACGGAATTGACATTACAAGCAAATTCTAAGAATTTCTGTGCATTTGTCGCAAAAATCGGTACTTACCACTGAATTACTTGATGCCCTTGCGCATTTTTTTGCTCAGCCTGACAGGATACAACAAAATATGGCCAAGGGATCCAATGGGAGTCGGTGAAAGCTTCGAATTTGGCCACATTTGGCCCAAATTTCGACGTTTTCTATGGAAATTGAGCCAAAAACGGGGTTTTGTCGCCAAATCCGGTACTTGCCAGCCTCTCTGTTGACTGTCTTTGTCGTTTTCGTGCTCAGCCTGACAGGATACAACAAAATAGGGCCAAGGGATCCAATGGGAGTCGGTGAAAGCCTCGAATTTGGCCACATTTGGCCCAAATTTCGACCTTTTCTATGGAAATTGAGCCAAAAACGGGGTTTTGTCGCCAAATCCGGTACTTGCCAGCCTCTCTGTTGATTGTCTTTGTCATTTTCGTGCTCAGCCTGATAGGTTACAACAGAATATGTCCAAAGGCTCCAAGAAATCTTGGTGAAAGGCTCCAATTTGACGAAATAATCACGGAACTGACATTACAAGCAAATTCTAAGCATTTCTGTGCATTTGTCGCAAAAATCGGTACTTACCACTGAATTACTTGATGCCCTTGGGCAATTTTTTGCTCAGCCTGACAGGATACAACAAAATATGGCCAAGGGATCCAATGGGAGTTGGTGAAAGCTTCGAATTTGGCCACATTTGGCCCAAATTTCGACGTTTTCTATGGAAATTGAGCCAAAAATGGGGTTTTGTCGCCAAATCCGGTACTTGCCAGCCTCTCTGTTGATTGTCTTTGTCATTTTCGTGCTCAGCCTGATAGGTTACAACAGAATATGTCCAAAGGCTCCAAGAAATCTCGGTGAAAGGCTCCAATTTGACGAAATAATCACAGAATTGACATTACAAGCAAATTCTAAGCATTTCTGTGCATTTGTCGCAAAAATCGGTACTTACCACTGAATTGCTTGATCCCCTTGGGCATTTTTTTGCTCAGCCTGACAGGATACAACAAAATATGGCCAAGGGATCCAATGGGAGTCGGTGAAAGCTTCGAATTTGCCCACATTTGGCCCAAATTTTGACGTTTTCTTTGGAAATTGAGCCAAAAACGGGGTTTTGTCGCTAAATCCGGTACTTGCCAGCCTCTCTGTTGACTGTCTTTGTCGTTTTCGTGCTCAGCCTGACAGGATACAACAAAATAGGGCCAAGGGATCCAAGAGGAGTTGGTGAAAGCCTCGAATTTGGCCACATTTGGCCCAAATTTCGACGTTTTCTATGGAAATTGAGCAAAAAACGGGGTTTTGTCGCCAAATCCGGTACTTGCCAGCCTCTCTGTTGACTGTCTTTGTCATTTTCGTGCTCAGCCTGATAGGTTACAACAGAATATGTCCAAAGGCTCCAAGAAATCTCGGTGAAAGGCTCCAATTTGACGAAATAATCACAGAATTGACATTACAAGCAAATTCTAAGCATTTCTGTGCATTTGTCGCAAAAATCGGTACTTACCACTGAATTGCTTGATGCCCTTGGGCATTTTTTTGCTCAGCCTGACAGGATACAACAAAATATGGCCAAGGGATCCAATGGGAGTCGGTGAAAGCTTCGAATTTGGCCACATTTGGCCCAAATTTCGACGTTTTCTATGGAAATTGAGCCAAAAATGGGGTTTTGTCGCCAAATCCGGTA